>NC_038242.2:10417888-10551739 GCF_000004515.6 Glycine max | reverse complement strand
AGAGGAAAAATAGGGCACTACTGGCGATTTGTGTTTATAATTTACGTTAGAACCACTGGTTTTGAAATATTTATCGTTTTTTGTATCTATAGCTGTTATTGCAATAAAAGTTTCCATACATTTTATTTTACACCTTTGAAAAAATAAAGTGTGATAATCATAATTTATAATTAAAATATTTTTTATTTCTAACAAAAGAATATATAAATAAAGTAAAAAATAATTTAAACAAACACATCAAAAAGGTAAAAAGATTATTCTTTTTTAAAAAGTGTTTTTTTTAAGAAATTGACTAGATTTTCTTCTTTTTAATTTTTTTAAAAGAAAAAAAATTTAAACAAACACATCAAATAGTAAAAGTAAGTTGCTTCTTTTATTAAACGAAACATTTTTTAATAAGATAAACGAGCTCGATGTAACTATTGTTTATTCAACCAAAGGTGTAATTTTAATTAGGAAGATTTTTTTTATAATTAAGAGAAATATATAGTAACATTTATAAAAAAAAATAAAATGTTAGCATATTACGATTAAGTTAATTTATTATTATTTAAAGAAATTATAAATAAAAAATATTTATTAGAAATAAAAATGATTTTTCTTATTTATTTAAGAAAAATTAACCCTCAAAACTGATTTAAAAAACAAATAACTCTCAAACAACCCTGCTTCGAGATAGGAAGGATCCGATACGAGTTACAATCAACCAGCAGTTTGTTAAATCAGTTTATAAAACGAAAACCACGTAGATCAAAGAAGTACGACTTACGTACAAATTTAATTTAATAATGGAAAATCCTTTCACTCTTAAGATGAATGAATAACGATGGGTGATCCAAAAGATTAATAATGGAAAAGGGAGTATAAAAGTTTAAAGGAGGAGCCAAACTAAGATAAACATTAAAATAAAATTAAAATATGAAACCCAAAACTTAATCCAATCAATTTTTCATTACAAGATTTAGGTAGACTTTAGATAAGGATACAACCGGCATGAAACGTTGAATATCAGTGCTAAAAACAGTAAGGAAAATAAATGGTGTATATTTAAGTGTTTGACTGCAAAGTGCAAAGTACTGTGCCAAAACCATTTTGTAAGAAATCTTTTCGTGAAGCAAACCAATTTTATTGGATGCATATTCAAGTGAGTCAATGAATATTTATTTTCAGTTTATATATGACATGGTTTTTTTTTTTAGTGAATTATATGACATAAATTTTGACTTTATCTTGCTTATAAAATAAAAGAAATTGGACTTGATTTTAAATAATTGAATGTGCCAATAAAATCATATAATGGAATTGGGAGAGGGGGTGGTGGTGGAGGAGGAAGCAGAAGAAGGCGGTAGGGTGTGTAATTTTAAAAATAATAATAGATAGAATGACGGTTAAAAATAATCATTATTTTTAAAAGAAAATCATTGGATTTTGTAATTTTAACAGATTAATCCAATTCAATAAATATGATTATATTGATGCATACTTAAAATTTTAATGACCAAACTAAATCGTTTAAAAACTTAGAATTAAATTAAATTTTTAAAAACAACTTGAACAACAAATCGATGTTTAAACCTTTATTATTCTGTCTTACTTTTTTTGATTATTTTAGTCCTCCGACCTCCTCCTCTCCAAATCAAGTAACTATGCAGTATGTTTTAAGAAATAAAAATAGAAAGGAAATGCTATATAGAATTGTATATTTATTTTTTTGGGGGGCAAAATAGTATTGTATATGCTTATGTATATACATAATTTGGTCGAGTCGTGTATAAATTGGTAAGGTGTGGAGTCATAACGGGCATTGTTGGTGGGGCCAGCTACCAGCTGGAATAGATATAAAAAAACACTTGAAAATTGAAAAATTTGCGACTCCGATTACGATTTTACTCTAGAGTCTAATGGTTCTCTTGATTATATTATAAATATACAACTCAAACTCCGAATTGCAACCCAAGCTATAGGTTTAATAAACGTTGAAACTATTCCTCCTGCGCCATCTCCATTGCTGTTTTCTCTCTGCTTGCTATTACAATCCAATTCAAGAAGTTCGTTCAACTTTGATGCTCAAGTCTAACAACATATATAACCATTGACAGGTTAGCCTCTCTCTCTCTCTCTCTCTCTCTCTCTTTGTTTGTTTTTGCAGCCATTCATTTCATTTGTGTCTGTTGGAAATGATGTCTTCCTCGGTGCTTGTTTGCCTCCTTCTTCGGAAGAGAGAGATTCTGTTTGATTCATTTCAAGTATATGTATCCGATCTTGTCCTTTGTCCATAGCAAGAATCTCGCTTGGTACAATTGATTTTGATTTAGATGGAAATCTGCATTTGAAGTAGTCTTAACTCTCAAGAACACAATCATGTTTCTATTATTTGACCGTTCCTGAATTATCCCGCGTAGATCCTCCTCTACAATCTCCCTCCTCTGCTTGCGCTTTGTTATCAATTATTCACATTAGATTCGAACAAATCTAGTTTTCCTTTACACTTTCTTTACCGGAGGAATGAAATACACAATAAAGAAACATCAGAGATAAAGTAAGTTATTTAGATGAGGAAAAATAAACAAATTATATAAAAAATTATTATTGAAATTTTAAAATAATATAATTTTTTCATGAGATAAATATTTTGTTATAAAAAACTATTTAATTTTCAAGAAAACTAAGAAAAACTCTCCTCTTGTAGTAAAAAAAGAAAAAAGAATAACTCTCCTCTATTTGTTCGGTTGAGGGGCATTTTTTTTTTGTTAAATTATTGGGTCGATCCTAAATTATTTGTGATTTTTCAAATAAGTTAAACTAAAATTTTTTAATTGTGTTCTTGATCATGTAATTTTTTTTAATTGAGTCATTAGAATTTTCTTATTTGTCAAAACAATTATCATATTCTAGCAGTTTCAAGTCACTGTAAAATCTTCACAAAAAAAAGGTCACTATATAATCTAGTTCATTAAGATTAGCTTAGTGGTCCGAAAATAAAGTAAATGTACGAGGACTTAAGTTAGTTGAATCTTTTTATCTAAAAAAATGTTCTTTATTGTTATAGTTATACGTAAAAAAGGTTTGATCTACCTAAAAATCTCCCAAATAGTTTAGAGAAAAACGGAGTAATTTAATCTTTTCTCACTTTCTAAAATTTTGTTTTCTTAACCAAACATTAACAATTTAATACTTAATTTCTTTGAAAAAAATTCTCCTATTATTTTTAACATAGACAAATAATTAGTAATGTAAAAAGGTGGGAGTTTTTTTAGCAGATGCGAATTTTAAGTAGAAAATTTGAACTGTAAACTTTGCCCCTCGTGAATAGAATAAATATAATCGTCACCTACAGCCTCGTGTATTGTGATTTTGTGCCTATTGAAAAGGTGCACGGAGAAAAAGAAGAATGGTCTCATTTTATTTTTAAGAAAAGAATTGCTCCTATTTTTTTTGGAAAATAAAAGATTTATGAATTTCCTGTGAAATTATATACTACTATTAAATAATGCTGTTTCTTTTTTAATATCAAGCATTGTCGAATTTGGGCAAAATCACAGAAATGAGTTTATTTTTAAAAAAATTACAGAAATGAATAATTTTTTTAAAAAAATATAGGATATAATAAATCGTTTAGAACGTCACAATTTTTTTAAAACAATAAAGTCATATTCCAAAATATTACTTTAAGCATTTTTTTTATAGAAATTGTGTTCTTAAAAATGACTTTACTATTTTTTTTTAAAATTTTGGACCCTGAATCATTTTAAAAAAAATACTAAAGTTATTTTCAAAATCATGACTTTTATAAAAAAAAAAACTAAAATATTTAAAGTCGGGATCTAAAATACGATTTTATTATTTTTTTAGAAAAACTATGACATTCCAAAATCATGTTTTAAAACATATCCATACTCCTATAATTTTTTAAAAATCTATCCATCCATTCATGTAAGTTTTAAAAATTGTTTATTCAGCAATTTGGTAATTGGTTGGTTGGTCACGAAAGGAACACGCGCGTGGCTACCAAACTGAGAACCTATGATAACTGGTGTCATTACAGTATGAGACCATGCCTGCCGAGTGCCGATCCTTGTTTACTTTGATTTGGAGTTGGTCTCATGGGTTTAAAATATTTTTGGTGCGAATAGGACTTGAATTACTATCTTTTTCTTTTTCATGTCCGTTTCATTTGGAAAATGAATTTGAGCCATCAATTAAATTTAACAGAGTCACGTTAAATTGAGATAGTGGAATTGTATAAAAAAAATATGCATGTTGGGTGTGATATCAACGCGATTTTTTTCATTAAATGTTTTTTTTATTACAGTGTTATTACTGCGTCTTGAGCAGTTGAGTATATTAAAAAACCTGGAAAGAAATATTTTAAAGAAAAGAAAAAAAAATGTGACCCGTCCATTGAATATGAGAGCATGTTTCAATCATCAGAGTTGTTTTATGCTATAGATTTGTCCAAAATAACCACGGACAAACTGTTTCTTTCTTCCTTGATCTGATCTGCTTTGTCTTTTTTGAACACTTTGGGAAGTAAAATATTGTGAGCAGTCTGACCCAAATGGATAAACACCAATTATGATTTACTGACCTTTGAAAAATGCGTATTTTACGGCTGAATGTAGTTTGACATATTTTTTATAGATCAAAGTGATCGAAAGTAATAGTCCTGAACTCCGACCCCCCCCCCACACACACACAGTTGTTCCGTTAATTGTAGTTGTTCAAGTTAGTTTGTGTACTAATCTTGTAAGTTAAAGGGTCATTACCTCGTTAAATGAAAGTTAATGGATGAAATGACGTGAGTCAGTAATTAAAGAGATTATTTATATATTTTTCTTTTTCAAGTTTTTGTCGGCTTTATACAATTTATATATGACTGAATTGTTTATTTACATTGTATGGTTGTAAAATGAGATAATTACGTTATCTCTTTGTTAATTTTCCATCACAAGCAAATTGTCTACAACCAGAAGATGAAAGTTGGCCCTCTAGAGTCTCATGTCTTCCTTGGCAGCACAATTGTGATTTAAACTATTAGTATTTTTTTTGTTGCAGATATTCAAATTCAGCATAATTGTGATTAAAATTTTGGTCCTTCCCTGGAATGAAAATACTGTTTGTCAATAAATTTGGGAGTGATTTTTGCGGTTATATTTAATGGGCTGCTACTGTTCAACTTCAAAGAAAACCGAAGCACAAGGTTATGAGGAACCCACTGTTCTTGCATCTGTGACACCTTGTGAGTACCATGATCCATCATTGAATGGTAAATTCTTGCAGCTATGCTGTTAAAATTTTGATTTGTCTTCGGCTGAGAACCATCATAATCCTTTTACTTACCCACGTTTCTTGTAATTCTATTCCATCTAGTTCCATTACGGGCATTATTCTCCCTTGTTTCAATTTGTAGATTTAGTAAATTAATGACTTAATATGCTTGTAAGGTTTGCTAATCTTTAATATACAATACAAAATAAACCAATGACCTAAAACTTCAATTTCAAATTCACTGGATTAGTCCTTTTAGTTGCACTTAATTACTGATAGTTGATTATGACAAATGATAATCTAATGAAGTTGTATTTAAAAATATGGCTTTGTTGCTCAATATCAGAACTTGCAATTGGAGCATCGAAGTATTCAAATCTGATTCTTCTCCATGTACACAGTCAATGTTAAAAATGCAGTACTTGCATTTTGCCAGCGATAGTTTCTAAACTCTCTTTTATATCTTCCGCTAAAGATAGGTACACGCACCCCCCTCTTGGATCAAGAGAACATTTTTAAATCATAATGTTGAATTTGATGCTCAAGCTGTGGAAAACACTAAAACCACAAATTCATTTTTTTTTCTGTACTCTTTTTATCTAATATATTTTCGGCAATGTTATTTTGAAAACATGAAATGTCATTGCAATGCATTGAACTTTCTCTTCAAACATTTTGTTTTTCATTCCAAATGCAAAGCATTTAGTTTCATTCAGCACAAGCCAAGGCGTTAATGACCGAAAAAGATTACACAAAATACAGGCCAGTAATATTTACTGTTGCAGTACATCATAGACAAGGGGCTTTGTAGACTTCAGCTTTATATTTTACATTTCTGTTTGTAGAAACCTCCTAAGTCGTGATTTGTCATTCTCATGAGCAGGATATTAAGTTTCAAAACTGACAAAATAAGTTTTTTTTTTTCTTTCTTCACAGTTACTGTTAGTGAAGTAGAGGCCTTGCATGAACTCTACAAGAAGTTGAGCAATTCAATTATTGAAGATGGTCTTATTCACAGGGTGAGTTAGGCTTTTAAGTTTTCCAGTTTAGATGAGATGTCCTTAAAGTTGGCACCTGATTAATCTCTTAGATAATTCACTTCTTGATCATCTTTCATTCCAGGAAGAATTCCAGCTGGCACTATTCAGGAATAAAAACAAGAAAAATCTGTTTGCAGATAGGGTATGTAAATATAATCCATACTCTTCAGTTTAAGATTCATTGACCTCAAAGTTCTTGGAGACTTTGTGCTATAGGCTAATTACTTATAGTATCCGAAGTTGGCAAGTTGCTCAGGATTGTTTACTTTTCAGTAAAAACTTTTTATCAGATGTATCATTTAAATTTTGTTCTACATTGACAGTCTCATCACTTTTGACTCTGGCACTCGTACTGTTTCATTCTGATGCATACTCACTTTGTTTCTCCACAGATTTTTGACTTATTTGATCTCAAGCGCAACGGGGTCATTGAGTTTGGGGAATTTGTTCGATCACTGGGTGTTTTTCACCCAAATGCAGCATTAGAAGACAAGATTACCTGTAAGATCGACCCTTCCAGCCTAAAGATTTCATGTTTTAATGTCTTATTTTCCCCCGAATTATGGAGTTTCCTGTAATAAGTAGTCTATCTGCAAGAAGTATGTACTGGTTATCTATGTTCAGTTGCATTAAAGATTTTGAGTCACCTTCCAGATTCTTATCTTTTTGCTAAATTGAGAATAATGATTTTGCAGTTGCTTTTAGGTTGTATGATCTGAGGCAGACAGGGTTTATTGAACGAGAGGAGGTATGCTTAATTTTCTTTCATTTCCTTGATAAATTTACGTGATTTTTAAAGTTATTCTAATATCATGCTTTGGTTCTCTAGTCTTATCCATAATTCATAGATATAAATGCTTGCTCAATATACGTTTAGAACAACCCTTTATTAGAATGGTTTATCTGCAGTTAAAGGAGATGGTATTGGCACTTTTGCATGAGTCGGATCTTGAGCTTTCAGATGATATGATTGAAACCATTGTGGATAAGGTTCATAAATCGTAAAAGTTTTACCTTATTTTTATTACTCTTAAAAACTCCCTTGAATTTGGCGTTCCTTAATTAAGTTGTGTACCTTCTTACCAACAGACTTTTAGTGATGCTGATATAAACGGTGATGGAAGGATCGATCAAGATGAATGGAAAGCATTTGTGTCCAAGCATCCATCCTTGATAAAGAATATGACACTTCCATATCTGAAGTCAGTATATTCACTCTCCATGAGCCTTATTTTTGGAATTTCAGAAAACTTTTCTTAGTTTTGATGCTTGTCTCCTCCCCGTGTTGCAGGGATATTACCTTGGCTTTTCCCAGTTTTGTCACAGGAACGGATATTGAAGAGTCAGAGATGTGACTCTGGGAGGTTTTGGCTTCACCAATAATGATGCTATACACTAGCATAGTAGTATTTGAGTCATTTTGAATACAAGGTTAGAAGTACTCTTGAGAATTTTTCTATTGGAAAAAGTTCTATATTTTTAATAGAAAAGCTCTAAAAAACACTTCTGGTTTGTATCCAAACATACCATATATATCTTTGATTTCGTCTCTTGATATATTATTGCTGTTAAGAGATGACCTTACCTGCGGTGCCAATACAAGAATAAAATTTCGTCTATGGTTCCCGGGGAAAACAATTTCTACACCTGGTTTTGCAAATGCTCAGACACAAACTGAAGTTCTTTGTAGTTTGTAGTTTGTAGTAGCTGAACCTATGAATATGATGATAGTAATATCGATCTAAGGTTACGAATTGTTCACATGAACTGTTAATTCCAATGCAAGGTTAGCTTGTACATTATGTATATGTATATACGAGAGATGTGAGTGAGTAGGATGTAGCAACCGGCCCATGTTACTCGGCCATTTTTGCTGCTTGTGAGTTTTTAGGTATATATTGAGAATTTTGCCTTTGGATAGTTGTTTGAATAACCGTTAACACGATTACTATCTCCACTGTGCTTCGTTTGATACAGGAACTCATGCTAATACGGACTAATAAAATAACAGCACGTAGATATTAAGTAATGCATGGTAGGCTGGATTTAAATGTTACAGCTATTGGTGGTATGTGGAAGGCAAGAAATGACTTGCTATGCCTATATTCAATGCTTAAGTTTCTTATTGTCCATTGAGATATTACAGCTATGATCAGAAAAGTCAAGAATTAATACTCTTTGTCAAGCAAAATTTACGTGGCATTCAACTTATCTTCCCTAATTGCTCACCCGGGCATCTAGCTTTTTTTACCCTGCATGCATGTGGATCAAATTCATCAGTTTGTCATCGCTCCTCGGCAAGTATTCTGCATCACGGAATTATAAGATTAACTTGGTGATAAAAGGAAGAGGGAAGAAAAAGTTGTGACTTTTGATTTTTCATTAACAAAATATTAACAATCAAACTACTAACATTTGCCGATAACAAAAAAATAAAGTACCGTGGCATCACATATGGAGGAGGGAAGCTAATCGGTGAGCTTATGCAATTGCTAAACATGGATTGAATATAGACTGCAGTGTTAGACTTTTCAATGTTGTGCTTCCCCCCACCCCCAGAGACCTGGTATAATGTTTTTTATGTTGACGAAAATGTCCCTCACTACTACAAAAATAGTGTATATCCATCGTAGACAAGAAAACTTATTTTCATTTTGTATAAACACTTGACTAACTTAGCTATACTATTGTTGTGTATATATAGTGAACCTAGACAACCAAAACTTGTTTCTGTTGTGTAATTAAGAAAAAAAAATAACTTTGTAATTTCATGTATTTATTTTATTTTTAAAGGAGTTGAATTGAAACAATTTTGTAGACTACTTTTCAAAAAATAAATTCTCCAATTTTCGACTACAAATTATTAGATGAGTCCTCTTTTCTGATGTTAATTTTTTTTAAGCCAGCTAAATATTTAATTTTTCTTTGTTGTCTTTTCTTGCTGTGATTGTTATTTTCTTTTTGGTCATCAGCTAAATGATTGCACCAAGCACTCATTGATTCATGTAAGAGGTGGGAGCCAATCCTTTATGGAGAGTCACTTTCCTACACGACGTCACAAATTTAAGTGTATAATTAATTTTTTATTTTGAAATAAGTTTATGAAAAAGTTAATATAATAGATAGTTACATACAAATTATATCTTCATTTTTAATTAGCTTATTTTTAAAAATTTTAACAATATTTTAATTAAATCAGTAAAAAAATGTTTTAATTAAAGAACCGAAGATTATATTCTAGAAAATTACGTTTTTTTTCAAGATTAATTCTCATCCACGCGTGGACTTTGAGTCTCTTCCGGAGAGGCTTAACTTATTGATCAAAGTCTCTTGGGTAATAGAATTAAGTGCTTGTTTGGACACATGTTCAACATACACGTATAATATGCAAAAATTACGTCACTTTGAATCAAATATGCAGAGGCTATATATAACTTGATGCTTCTAGGTGGACGTACGTGTGTAAAAATATAGGAAGAATCGAAACCAAAGAAGCTGTTAATATTATCACCTCATGATCTGCACTTATACGTAAACTTCATGTTTGAATCTTTCATTTAATTTTAGTCGGTATTTTCAAGGCATATATATCACATGAGAATTGCTTTTGTATGTTTCTTGTTTTTGAACTGGTTCTGGAACGCTAATAATATTAGATCGAGAAGCCGAATTAGTATAAAAGAGATTGTATTTAATCATTTAAATTTGATAAAAATGGTAATTAATTTTAATCTTAATTTGGAAGGATTACCCTATCAATTTTAAAGAATTACAATTTTTTTTCTCATTATAATCATTTAAGTTTTAGATAAACTTTTCTATAAATACTTATACAAAAAAATAGTTATAAAAGAAATTATATCTACTGATCAAAATTTGATAAAATGATTATTAATTGTAGTTTCAATTTCAAAGGATTTCCTTATCAATTTGGAATAATTATAACTGTTCTTTTACATTATAATCATCTAAGATTTAGGTCTTGTTTAGATTAAAAAAATCATAAACAGTTCTCATGAAAAAAGAAAAGAAAACAATAAAATGTTAAATTTTTTACTACAAGTTAAAATTTAGCACTTTAACTTTTATAGAAATTATTTCATATAATTTCTCTATAATAGTTAAGGTGATAAGTTTATTTTAACTTATGAGATTAGTTCAATTTATTTTATCATTTTTATTTATTCTCCTATAAATACTTATGAAGAAATTTATTAAAAAATAATCTCATTTTATTTGAAAATGAATCTGAATCTCATTTATATTGTTTATAAACGCAAATAAGTCAAGCTATGAAGTATTAAAGTTTGACATGTCAAAACCAAGTCTTCTTTCGAATTCAATTAGTATTACAACTACACAACTAGCATTTCTAAGAAAGAAAACATACTATAAGCTAATAAAAGCAAAATAATAATTTTCCTTTAAAAAAGAGAGCAAAATAACCATAATCATTTTCGTTTTAATTACAACCTAACCCTCTATAGATAAGAAGCTATTTGATTATTATAATCGTATCCTGGAACATCTCGAAGACATTAATTAAAGAATATTTAATGTTTTTTTATTACTGCATTCTTCCCATAATTATTAATGTTTGAGATTAATATATACGAAATAAAAAATATTTTATGGATACAACATATTATTTCCTATTCTCATTGTAATTATCATGTAAGAAAAATTAATTTATCCTCAAATAATTGTTATTTTAGTTTTTAATATAATATTAATCTTTTTTTATTTATTTATATCTCTTATATATTAATTATAAACTATAAAATTTAAAAATGAACTAATAATGATATAAGAGTAATTTTATAAAATTATTATTCTTTCATCTATTTATTATTATTATTGTCTGGGAAAAATCATTTAAAATTATAATTATTTTTGGATGGAGGGGTATTATAATATTTGGATTAAAATGTCATTATTTAATATTAAATATTACAGTAAGTACTTATAATGGTTAATTAATAAAGATATAATTAATAAATAGTTAATTTTAATTTTCTAAAATATCAATTATTTTGGAAAAATATAATGACTTACATCATCTAAATTAAAGTGAGAGGATTGCATTAGAGAATAAAATACAACAATAACCATAATTTATATATATATATATTATCACAATGCTGCTTAACTTTTGATTTTTTAATTACTACTTTAAAATAATCAAATTCAAAATAAAACTAGAAGATCAGTAGTTATGAGAAGGAGATAATAATTACCTTAAAAATATGTATTAAATAATATATATATATATATATATATATATATATATATATATAATATTTTAAGTATAATAAATATTTTTAATAAAGACTAGTAGTTTTTATTTTTTTCCCTTAAGATTTGCATTTGAGTATTATTGCTCTTTTTTTTTTTTTTTTTATCGCTGTCGCTATCTATGCAAATGCAATTATTAATGAGCTACTAGGGCGAGATGGCCACGGACGGAATCACCCCCGTCTGTCCTCTTCGTCTTTCTGTTTGATAACATCGAAATCGAAAACTTCTTTTATATATAATATTAATTAAATAAATAAATATAAATTTAGCAAATTTATATTCAACATTTGTTTCCCTATCTATTTATCTATCAGAGTCCAACGCCACCTACTGAAACAACTTAGTTCATCCTCTTCCTTCTTTCTCCACCAAACCTTAAACCTTTAACTCTAAACTCGCATATAACCCAATCAAATTTGCCTTTAGATTCTCATTTCCCATCAAACTATATATATTTCTCTCTCTCTCTCTCTCTGTATCCTTGGAATCCAAAATATTCCAACTAAACGTTTCTTCCTTTCATGGCAGATCCTACCCGTCTTTCATTCAGGTTAGATTCTATTATTCTAATCATCGTAACACTCGATAAAAACTGGGTTAGCTTTAATTAACGTTAATCAATCAAAAATTTGTTTTTTTTTTTGTTTGGTTTTCTGGGTTCAGTTCCATACACAGTTTGCGATCGGATCCGGTTACAGTGGATTGACTTATAAGGTTTTAATGGTCCTGCCATCCTTACTGGTCATAAGGGATTTTGAAAAAAGTTTCTGGTTTATTAAAATCTATTATGAGATGAAGTGAAAACCAAATAAACTCGAAATTCGCATTCTTTTCTTTGATTTGTTACTTACTCAATCGTCTATCTTGCTAGGGGTCCTAGGTTTTTTCGTTTATTTTTAGTTATGCTGCATTAATTTAGTATATACTTAGTAGCTTAAACTTAAAACCAGTTTCGAATTATTCGTGCCTGTCAATATCGAGGTAACTTTTTACCTTCTCTTGTCCCTTTTTATATTTATGTTTTTGGTCTCCTTTTCTTTGTTGTTCTCCGCCTGAATAATATTTTCGAGTTTTTACCTTCTAATCATTTTATGTCCTTTGTTATAAAATTAAAGTTCTGTTATTTTGGTCTTTCGAGTACATTCAGTCTGGCTCAATGGCAGAGGAATTATTCGTAATTAAGCATTGAAGAATTCTTTAACTCCTCTCTATTAATCTTCATTGTAATTGGATCTTGGTGTTAACGTTATTAAACTATTAATACGCTTGCTATTTTCTTTGTAGTAAAATTTTTATTTTTATTGTTAGTTCCTGGGCAATGTTCTCATCATAATTATCCATGCTCTCTTGCAGTTCAATCTCATACTTGTCGGTGTTTCTCTAATGCAATTAGTTGTTGATGAATGAGAAGAGGAACCCAAAGCGTCAAAAATCACTGCCTTTCAACATGCCTGTGACAGACTCAAATAATCCACAGAATTTTGATGACAACATTCTTTTCCCCGTTGAAGAGATTGTACAATACCCATTGCCTGGATATGTGTCACCGACTTCAATAAGTTTTAGTCCAGATGATAGTTTAATTTCTTATTTATTTAGTCCTGATAACTCTTTAAACAGAAAGGTTTATGCTTTTGATCTGAAGACCTATACACAAGAATTGTTATTCAGTCCCCCTGATGGTGGACTTGATGAAAGTAATATTTCTCCAGAAGAAAAGTTGAGGAGGGAGAGGTTGAGGGAGCGTGGTTTAGGTGTGACACGGTATGAATGGGTGAAGACAAGCTCAAAAAGGAAAGCAGTCATGGTGCCATTGCCTGCTGGGGTTTGTTCCCTTTATCATGCAATTGATTAAAATGTTGTCTTGTGTTCTATTCAGAGGAGAAAAGTGGCAATAGTTTTTAAATATATATGTTACAGTTTAGTACTTAAATCTGTTAGTAACACCTCAAAAGCACATAGACTCATATTACTCCAATAATCTCACCATGATGCCTTGTTGCCACCAGAATGTTATTTCTGTCTTGAAGTGCCATGTCTGTCCCTTTATAACCCTTGCATGGAACAAGCTGTCAACATTTAGATGTTCTGTATGAACAAATTAACTGAAGCTTCAAATGCTGATTTTTGTTTATTTTTTGTATAGGGTGGCCTATCATTCTTCAATTGTCTAACATAGTTGAAAGGAAGTTTCTGGAGTTATTTACTAACCTCTTCCATTTCTTTATAAAAACTGAGCTTCTTGTACCTAATTTTGAAAGCTGTGTTAACTACAATGATTTCTGTCCTATCATTGCCATTGAAATTGACTAGGCTTATGCCATACTTGATACTAGTATAGGAATCTTGTTTATGTGTATATAACAATGTTATACCAAACTATATATTCTGTTGTGTTTTGTATAGGTGTGTATTAGAATGATATTTTTTTCTCTCCTTTTGTATTTTTATATTGAATTTGATATTGATTATTTACTTCAAATAGTCAAGTTTCTTATGGTTATTTCCTTTTCCCTATGAACAGGTTTATATCCAGGACATTCCCCATTCAAAAGCAGAGCTCAAGCTTCCAAGTGTATCAGGTTCACCCATTATTGATCCACATCTCTCTCCAGATGGGTCAATGCTTGCCTATGTAAGAGACTGTGAGTTGCATGTTCTGAATCTCTTGTCTAATGAATCAAAGCAGTTGACCCATGGGGCAAAGGAAAATGGTTTGGTAAGTTCAGCATTTGGCTGTTCTTTTCCGTATTTGAGTTACTAAATGCATTTGAGTTCTACAACAAGCAGTTTATGATTCTTATATAGTCACCTGACTAACTAATGTAATCTTTATAAAGAAAAATATTTTAGCAATTAGAAGATTATATGGTAATGTGTCCTTTTGAAACTTTGAAAGGTTCATCTACTTCAAATCAGCTGCACATATCGTATTTAAAGTTTTTATCTCTGTCATATGTGTTTGATTACAATTATGAGGCATCTTACTGCTGAATTTGGTTCAGCTTGGTCCTTCTGTCCTTGTTTGGCTTGTTGCCATTGGCCTGGATAATGGTAGTTTAGTGCAGTGTTGATTTTCTTCTAGGGTCAATCTCTAGTAGGACTCTAAGGTTTTTCTTTTCTTATTTATGACATAAAGCTTGATTGGATTAAAATATTTGAAAATTGGAACTTCAAAAGAGTCAATTACTCTTGATCATCCAATAGGCTTTAGGCTTGGACTTGTAGACTTGTCATTCATATGATTGCATAAAGTTTTTAGTTTGCTTTCCAGTAGATGAAATGTTTTGTTTGACTCTTACATTATTTCAGACTGAGAAAATTTGACACTGGGTTTGTGTGTTGCAGACTCATGGGCTGGCAGAATATATAGCTCAGGTGAGATTTACTTTAAAATCATATATTTTTATATACATTTTTAGACTAAATATGGTGCTTTGCATTCCTTGTACGAATTAGTCCTTCCTTCTGCTTCTGACTGGGCAAGTTGCATAATAGATAGGTTCTTTTTTTTTGGTGAATTCATAATAGATAGGTTTTGAAATGATGGCATTATTTACAATTTAATTGTTAACTTGTTAAATTTTCCTTACGTTATACATTGATAAGAACCAACTCTCCTAAAAGCTTAATTTGTTATGTGCTGGCCCTGGAATGGTTTTTATCTTTACCAATAACATGTATTTTTCGGATTTCAGGAGGAGATGGATAGAAAAACTGGATATTGGTGGTCACTGGACAGTAAATATATTGCTTTCACTGAAGTTGACTCTTCTGAAATACCACTTTTTAGAATTATGCACCAAGGGAAGAGCTCAGTTGGTTTAGAGGCACAGGAAGACCACTCTTATCCTTTTGCAGGAGCTTCAAATGTTAAAGTGCGCCTTGGGGTTGTTTCGGTAGCTGGAAGCTCCATTACTTGGATGAATCTTCTCTGTGGGGGCACGGAACAGCAAAACAACGAGGAGGAATATTTGGCAAGAGTCAATTGGATGCATGGAAACATTCTCACTGCTCAGATCTTGAACAGGCACCACACTAAAATAAAGATTGTTAAGTTTGATATTAGAACAGGTCAAAGGAAAAATATATTGGTGGAAGAAAACAGCAGTTGGATCAATATACATGACTGTTTCACACCTCTTGATAAAGGAGTTACCAAATTTTCGGGTGGATTTATCTGGGCTAGTGAGAAAACAGGATTTAGACACCTTTATCTTCATGATGCAAACGGGACTTGTTTAGGACCCATCACTGAAGGTGAATGGATGGTTGAGCAAATTGCCGGAGTGAATGAGGCTACAGGTCTAATATATTTTACTGGGACCTTAGATGGTCCTCTGGAATCCAATTTGTATTGTGCCAAACTTTTTGTTGATGGAAATCAACCACTTCAGGCCCCTATCAGACTTACACACAGCAAGGGGAAGCACATTGTGGTCCTTGATCATCATATGCAAAGTTTTGTTGATATTCATGATTCCCTTGGTTGTCCTCCTAGGGTGTTATTGTGCTCATTGGAAGATGGAAGTGTAATCAAGCCTTTATATGAGCAGTCATTTACAATTCCAAGATTCAAAAAGCTTCAACTTGAGCCACCGGAGATTGTTGAAATACAGGCTAATGATGGCACTACATTGTATGGAGCTCTGTATAAGCCCGATGCTTCAAAGTTTGGACCTCCACCTTACAAAACTATGATCAATGTTTATGGTGGTCCAAGTGTACAGCTTGTTTGTAACTCTTGGCTTAGTACAGTTGATCTGAGAGCACAATATTTGAGAAACCAAGGCATCTTAGTTTGGAAGGTCAGTTCCCTGAATTTTACATGATTATGGCCCACTTTTTTTTTTTGCTTGCTTTTAAATTTATATGCATCCAGATTTTTATGACTCAGTCTTATGATGAAACTCAAACATACAGGACACTGTTGCAATATATTGAATCTAATTTATGAACCATAGTAACATGATTGAGATGGACAATCCATCTATTTAAACATGGAAAATGTTGACAGGACTAATAGAGACAGAATATGTTTTCAATTAAGAAAATCCGAAATTGTATTCACACTTGCATTTCATATTTCCCGTCTGTATGCTTAATGGTTGTGGTAGTGCTCTGATGGTCCCAAATGCTTAGGCCCTTGTCCCTTGAGCTTTTAAAGTGGGAATGTTTTTCCCTTTTTTGGGTAACAAATCGGGGAGGATTTACCCACTTTTTATAAAATGTAGCATGGAAAAATATAGGTTTTGCCTCTATCTGTTTCCAATTATATGGCCTGCTCATCCTTCCAAGTTAAACATTGTTTTCTTTGTTTACAGTTAGACAACAGAGGAACTGCGAGACGGGGGTTGAAATTTGAAAGCTATTTAAAACACAAACTTGGTCAAATTGATGCTGATGATCAGCTAACCGGAGCAGAGTGGCTTGTCAAACAAGGGCTTGCAAAAGGTGGTCACATTGGGTTGTACGGATGGAGCTACGGCGGGTATCTCTCTGCCATGACACTGTCAAGATATCCAGATTTCTTCAAGTGTGCAATAGCGGGCGCCCCTGTTACATCATGGGACGGATATGACACGTTTTACACAGAGAAGTACATGGGGTTGCCATCTGAAAACAAGTTGGGATATGAAAGCGGTTCTGTTATGAACCAAGTGCAGCAGTTGAAAGGGCGGTTGTTGCTTGTGCACGGCATGATTGATGAGAATGTTCACTTCAGGCACACTGCAAGACTTATCAATGCACTTGTGGCAGCTGGAAAACCGTATGAGTTAATAGTTTTCCCAGATGAACGTCACATGCCAAGGCGTCATAGCGATCGAGTTTACATGGAAGGGAGGATGTGGGACTTCATTCAGAGGAATCTGTAAAATAACTTGTTATTCCATCTTTGGTTGAATGGCCAGAGTAGTTTCTCAAGTTTTTTTTACCCAATAGTTGGTTTTATTTCTTCTTGCCTTAAAGCTACTTTGATGGCTATTTTTGCCCACTTCACACCCTAAAAAGAAACTCTTCTGGCTATCAAATAACTGAATAAGCTTTTAATGTGCAATAATTAAAAAACTCTTTAGAATAGCTATTGCTTCCAAGGAATTGTTTAAACTTTGAGACTTCCGCACTCATTGACTTTAGTACTTGCAAAAGTCGCAAGAGTTTGAATTTCTTCCATTAACATTCTAAAAAAATTAATAACCAACATTTGTTGATAAAAAAAAAAAAAACAGAAAATTCATGAAGAGGCTAGTGAAAGCACAATGACAAAACTACCTTTGCATAGAAGAGTGAGAGCCACTTGATTCCCCTCCTTTGGCATTTCTCCTTTCTTGCATTTGCTTAATTAAAATTAATATTATAAAAATGTCTATATTAATATTATAAAAATGTCACCAACTCACCTAGAAAACTAACGTAGATTGTGATTCTGAAAGATCTTCCTTTACCTCTTCATTCCTTTTTATATTTAAGAAATAAATATCTAATTCATCAAAATTAATAAAATAATTAATATTATCATAAATTTAAATTTTATTTAAAAAATATTCATAAAATTAATTGGTTAAGTGATGTCTATATATAATGACATTACTCAAAATTCAATTAATAATTTTTACAACCAATTGAGTTATATGGTTAATAATTCAGTAAATAGATTCGTTTTCATAGAAAATAAATGATATTTTATTAATAGACTTTACAATAAAATAAAAATATAAAATAAAATTGATATTTAATACATTTAAAAGTGTTTTTTTTTTAATTTGAAAGTGATCATAACAACTTAATGGACTTCACAATATGTTTCTTTCTTATAAAAAAAAAATATTATCATTTACTTTTATATATATAAACATAAGTAGTAGTAGTGATTAAGCTCTATTTTAATATGTTAAGTGATTAAATCCTCCTAATTGGAGGAATACAACGTTGACATGGAATATATCTATATTGCATGGATTGTATATACGAATTTGCAATCCAAGGTCAAACAGATAATTAGTGATCCAAGAATTTGCACTCAATTAATCCATGTTGCTAATTGAGATTTCCTATGAGCCTTATTAGACCCAGTTCTCTGTATAAGTCTGTTGCCGCTTATAGCTTTGCAAGCTCGGAGCACCTTGGCACTTTAATAGAATCCTTGTTATGCTGTAAAGGAACAATTCACATATTAATTAAAATAGTTAAAGGTTGGATTTAAGTTTTAAAAAAAGCTAGAACAGTTAATTACTACCTAAAAGTTATGTATTGGAAAAAATTAAGTTAAAAAGTTTATACATAATATATATTTCAAAAGTACGAAAAAAAAATCTTAATGGATTTCAATCTGATTTTCTTTTTAACTCTTTTATTCACCAAGAAAAAAGATTCTGATTAATTTAAAATTTGACTAAAAAATAAATAAAGTTTAATTAAAAATTGTTTTCACAAAATATCAAACTAAAATAATATATAAACAATTTAATCTTAACTTATATTTCCTTACTCAGAGAGTAATTTTTTTAAAATTATTTTTCGTTCTCACCACTTATTTTCTTAAAATTTAATAGTTATAATTAATTACTTATTACAATCCTTAAATCTTGAAAAAATAAATAATAAAAACAAAAAATAACTCTAAAAAAAAGTTACCCATAAAATAACTAGATTTTAGTTCATTTGCTTTGATAAAAAAGAATCTAAAGAAGCTGGTCTTGGCCTCTTGGAGCAGTAGAATATCCACGATCAAATAAGAACAAAATGAGGTATTTGTCACATCTTGCGTCAAATACTTTTAATATTAATAAATAAGTTGTTTCGCTGTGCAAACAAAATAATGAGGTAAAAATAAAAGGAAAGGTGTGAATATAGTGAGACAAATAGATTTTTTTTTTTTGCTTTTTTTTAATATCGTGGCATTAAGACACTCGTGAGTTTTTTTAACGATTTTTATCAAATTTTATGCAACCTTGAATTCTTAAAGTGGTGTTTGTTTGAAGTTATCTGAATATATTATTGGCAATATATGAAAATTGTGAATAGGAAATACATATTTCATTTCTCATATTTGTTACAAGATTAAAAGGTTTTATTTTCCGATATAAAATATTTTCAAGAAAAGAATAACTTTTCATTTTTGCATGTTTTCATTGTCAAGAGGGATAAGTAAGTTAATTTCTATGGATTCAGAAAAAAAAGTTATTTCTATGGGTGAGAACAACATATTATGTTTTTTTTTAAAAAGAAAATTTTACTGTATTCCATTTTTATTTCCTGACATGCAGTAAAATAGAAACAATTAATTATTTTTCAGTTGAAAGAGAGATTATAAACTAGTGAGTCTATAAAATAAATAAGAGAGAGATAATGATATTTTTAATAGCACATAATTAATGAGTTAATCAAAATTAATTGAAATGGATAATTAATGAGCCTTTAACTGTGCAAAATTGCACACGTAAAAAAATCTTTATCATATACTTGACCGATATGAAACATTAGCATGTGCTTGATTAGATTTCAGCTAAGTAGGATTATCTTTAATTTTCGTCAAATATTTTTTTCTTAAAAAATGCAAAAGCTACTTCATAGTAGAACTTTCACACGTGTCCAAAAGACGCGTAACCAAAAACCCCAGTTAATGGACCCCTTATCTGATATTCTGATGCCCCCTCATTAACTAATGGCTTTCCATGTATGCTCCTAGCAAGTTTCCACGCAATTGCACAAATAAATAACCTAAACTTCCAACATCCAATAAAGGCAAATTAAAAAAAGTCATCGTGTTTTCCTCCTTCCATTTAATCCACATAATTTACCTCTCCATTATAATTCTGGCCAGTAAGATTCACCGCAAATTTCTAAAACAGAGCTGAGTTAAACAAAAATTGAATGTGTCAAACTCCGCAGAACAAGAAAAAAAAGAGTCTCTTTGTTGAAATTTTCCCTTGAGAAAAAGTTTTTTAGTTAAAAAATTATGATAATTATTTCTTTTGAAATGAAAAATATTGCTTTTATCAAAATGTAGTATGAATAGTTTCTAAAAAAATCTCTAATATTTTTTAAAACTTATTCTAAGGCATCCTAAATTTTAGAAATAAAATTAATATCAGTCCAATTTTAATCAATATCAAGAGTTATTCCTTTTATTGAAACCCATCTATTATTATTTGGTCAAGAAACCTCTAGTATAAGCTCCAAATTAGGTGAAAGACATGTTAATGGGGCTTCATCAAAGAAATAGGATCCATGAAGCATAGTTTGTCACAAGGTCGTGTTCAATGCGGATACCCCCACCAAAAAGAAGGAAAGAAAAGATGACAAACCTGAGTATTTTTCGTTTTTTTCCCGACTCTCGTCTGGAGCATTGGTCTTAAATCCTCTTTAGAAGAAAGTCAAGCAACAATTACTTATAAAAAGTAGAATTAAAGATTTTAGAATGTGATTGCTATGCATTGAGAGACAATAAAAAGTAGAATAACGTACAACAATACAACATTTTGTTATGTATATTTGGTACTTGGTAGTCAATACATAACACGAGAATCTTGTATTGGATGGCATTATTAAACTCATAGCAAATAATTAATATAATTTATTATATAAAAATTCTATAATTTACATAGTATTATAAAAGTGGTGGTGATGAACATTAGCGATGATAGAGACTAGTGTTAACTTCTAACAAGTCACATAACCAAGATGCACTGAACAAGTGGCCACCCAAAGTCAATATGCATACATTATGATACTAGCATTATTTTCTGTCGGTGAAATGAAAATGCTACTAACTAGCTAGACAACTACAACAACTCTAACGTGGAGTGAGGCAAGCCAAAAATAAAGAACTATATATGACACTGAACATTGTTTACATACATTCCTTATTATCACCATCATCATTGGGTTAAAAAAAAAACTATATTGTAGTTTAGTACATTTGGCAAATTGATTTGGTTTAAACTATGAAGGAAGATTTTGAAAAGTGTCTACAGAGACATTGGAATAACTCAGGTTGATAAGCCAGCAATGAATGCCACTCCAGTAGAGGGCAACCATGACGAGCCCGATATGAATTGGCCCACCGTAAATCTAGAAGCTTCCACCGTCGAATTGATAACCCGATACCCGGCCCAATTAACCCGTTGGCCCAGACCTGAACCCGGCCCATAATTCATGTATTCACCATAATAACACGTGTCTAAAGCAAAGGAGGAAGTGTTCCACTCGAGCCACCCACGTGGATGCACGTGATCCCCTATGTAAGATAGCATGTAAACAGTTCTAGCGTAAAGTTTCCAGGGACGGCCCAGATAAGTGGGGTAGCTACCCTTGGATGCTTCAAGATCCGGCGTGGCCATGATCCTACAATTGTGGATCGAAATGCCCGTGTTCTGATTCGGGTCCTTTCGGTTTTGGGCCGTGATGGTGTTCTTCTGTTGGGCCATGGGCTTTCGGGCCCAGAGGGTGCAGTTTTGGAACACCACCGCGGCGTTGCCGAATATGAAGTCCACGGTTCCGTAAATGTCGCATTCTCGGTAAAATTGACGGTTCGAGTGAACATACATTGTGTCCTGGTATCCGATGATGTTGCAGCGGTACACCACCGCGTGGTCTGCTCCGACGCGGAGGGCCACCGCCTGGTGCCTCCCCGGCCCGGCGTAGTTCTCGAAAGTCATGTCTTTTGCGATGAAACCAGAACCACTAGCAGCTGCAACACAGGATCAGCAAGCATTATTATTATTATATTGTTGAAATTGAATTAAATTATTGGTAGTGAACTAGTGATCTTGTTGTTTTTATGGATTATATTCTGTTGATGGTGAACAGAAATGTGACATTGTTTAGCGATTTTGCAAGCATTGAATGACCCACTTACAATAATTTGATTTCGCTACTTTAATTTGGTGCCTTTCGTTAGAACTTATAGGATAAGATTAATATTTAACAGCATCAGTGTATTATGTGGTTATGAGATCAAGGTGTGTTTCTTTTGTGTTTGGTGAAGGCAGAGAGGGTCCAACATTGTTATTTTTTCTCATATTTTAAAACAAAGAAACGAAATATATATATAAAAAAAACAACGTGTTGCTTTTCTATCATTAATGAAATAAATTAAAAAAAATATTTTCTCAAATTGAATAATATGATTCATTTGAGAAAATATTTTCTATCTTTAGTTTTAAATTTTACTATTAATTATAAAAATATCACATTATTCTTTTAGATTAAGGAAAGGGAAATTTTCGGGTTTGCAAGAGTAGAAAAATACTGTGGGTTTGAATATTAGGACAGAGACACAAGAAACAAAAGAACAACTAAACTATACTATATTAGAGCATAGAAACTCCTGACACATTAAGGGAAAAAAATACATTTTAGATTAAGGAAAGGGAAAATTCCAGGTTTGCAAGTTCAAACCTTGACTAAAACTGCAATTCGACGACAAATCAGCTCAAAATTTCCCCTGAGTGTGAAAGAAATAAACTTTTTTTTTTATAATTAGAGAGAAATTACCACGGAAGTAAATTTGAGGAAGTTCACAAGATCTCGCAAGAAAAATAGTGCAGAATATTATTTTACATGTTTTACCACTTTATTGATTGGGCTATTTATGTAATTTGAATTCTCTTCCACATTTGACTTGGTTTACCATTTTTTTTTTAAACAAGTAATAAAAAAACAATAGAATTGGTTATGGAGATGGAACGCTCAGCTGCACCAGACAAGAAACTAAACAGCAAGGAATCATAAATATGGCATCCTAGAATAACAGCCCACGTGCAACTTGCTCTGATCTACCTCATGTCGTGCATGTTTTTCAACCTTTTGCTTTCGTGGTTTTTCTCTCTTTCTTTTTTTTTTTTTTACAATATTTTGAAAATGACACAGGTTTTCTTAATTTTGAAGAAAAAAATTGTCATATTTTTTCACATTTTAAATATTGCTAACGTATATTTTTTTATTTGGTTAAATATATATTTATATTTTATCAATTTTTTAAAAATTTATAAAATACAAGCAGTACTTAATTACTAGTAAATTGTTTTCATTAGTCAAAGCACAATAATGAGCACTAAGGAGAGGACAAGGAGAAAGAATTTACCGAAGGACGCGGTGTGAAATGTGGTCAGATTCTGGTAATAATTTCTTCCGCCCGTGATGACGGTTTTGCCCTTCCCGTCCCCTATGAACATCACATTTGTTTTCTTCCTCCCCAACTTTAAATTCTCTTCTTCATACCTGAAATTAAATTTGCACCAACACATAATCTTAGATCTTCTATCTATCGCAACCTTGCCATCACCAAACATGCTTCATTTACATATATTCGGCTAAAAGCAATATCACATCACATAAGACATTTTTATTCGGCGTTTATATCCATCCACATGCTAATTCTTTAAAAAGTATATAACATATATATAATATACTAACAACTTTATAATTTTTAATCTTCAATCCTTAACTTGTACAAATTTTTAACACACTCTTACCGTTAAAATGGCAAAATCATTTAATGAGGATGGTGGCATCGAGACAGTAGTAAACACTACATTGTTCTACACCACATGGAATTCATTATCATCACAATATTACATATTTACATGTTATTGTTTTAAAAGGACATAAATAATGTTGTTAGTACTAGTACACCTCTTTTTTAAGTGCAACAGGAGAGGGAAGAAAATGAAATAGGAAAATAATAATAAATGGTGTGATGGGATAAAAGAAAGATAAAAATTTTGTTGTTGAATTTGTGTTCACGTGACTACAGTGTAAGTCCAAGCATTATGATTTAATACCAACAAGAAGTCCACCACGCAATCACCCCCACAATCCACAGTGCACGGTCCACAGACTTTTTCACACTCAGTTAATACAAAACATGAAAACAACGGTGATTAAAAAAAGAGGTAACTGGTTACGTAGTTAAAAGCAAAAACAAATTAGGAGTGTGAGAAAAGAGTGTATTTTATGAAGAAAAAAATAGTATATGAATTGATATTATAAAATAATTTTATCATAGGATAAATTTATTTATTTTTATAATAATTATTTAAAAAAATATGATAACTGAGTTCTTGGGAGTGTAATTTTTTTACATATACCGGCAATTAAACTAGATATATATTTACCTTCCTGCCCTGACGTAGATAATAATGCGGCGTGAACTATATTCCGGCACCTTCTTAATGGCCTCGGCGATGGTCTTAACGGTTCCGTTACCGTCTTTGGAAACCACAATATCTGCTTGTATCTGCGACAGAGGCAAGATCAGCAATTTCCTATCTCGTCGACTCAACCATGTCGGGAAATTATCCTCTCGCATTTCCATTAACCGCCTCCTATTCTGAATGGGGACGCCGGCGAAGTCGTCGCCGGCACCGGCGCCGGAGAATATCGCGAGACAATTGCTCACGAGCTCGGATAAGTCCCTGAGGTTGCTGGACATATGGTCCTTCACTGTGCCGACGGCGTCAGTAAAACCCTCCGCGCAGGTGTCCTGGTTGGTGAGGGCGGCGCTGAGCCACGTCAGCACGTCGTCGTTGGCGGAGCCGACGGCACCGACGGAGACTGTGTTGAGGGAGCGGGCGAGGGCGTCGACGGAGTCGTCGAGGAGCTCGAGGCAGTCGTCGTAGGCGGCGCGGACGCGGGGATCCATGGCGGTGTAGGACATGGCCGCGGAGGAGTACAGAGCCTTGGAGAAGTGCTGCAGCGTGACGTTGAAGGAAATGTGGACGAGGTCCTTCTCTGACGCCTCTTCAGATCCCGGAAAGTCTAAAAGCGATTTGACACACAAGGTCTTAAAGCGTGTCTTGCTGCACGTGCGTGAAATCGCTTGAGTGGGCTTTCCGAGCCTAGTCTCATGGGCTCTCGTATTTTGTTGAATACGAGAGCGGACGACAACTGCAGTTACAGCAGACGCGGCTATTAACAAGACGCTAAAGAGTGAAAGCAAGACAATCTTCTTCCTCCCGGAAGATGTCGGAGGAACGTTGTTGAGGCGCGAGGAGCCACCAGGATCAGAGGGTCCCAACCTTCCATACTCCATTGTGATGTTTAGAGAGAGAATTAAGGGAAAAGAGAGGGATATTGTGGTGATGTGTACGTAATGAATGGTGCCCTTTTATAAATGACGGTGCTTAGTTACTTATACTGGTACTGAGGAGTGAGTGAGTGTGTTTTTTGTGGTGTTGTGTGAAGGGGGCTGGTTGGTGTGAAGTCGATGTCGCAGGGAATTAGCTGGCTGCTACTAATACTGTGCCCTCTCAATGTTATAACACATTCGCTTCTACTTCTAGTTTCTATTCCTCGCTCTCTTTCTATTATTGCTTTAATAATTATTTACCCGAATATGCTAAGTATGACCTAAGGATGAAGAATTTTCCACAAGCTAGTTGGAAACATTACAGGAAAAGATTACGTACACCACATTTTGAGGTATATATGTAAGTAGGGGGAACATAGGGATAAGAAGAAAAAATAGAAAAGAACGAGAGAAAAAGTAACAATTTACGTGATAAAAAAATTTGAATAGAAAATGAAATGGAAGAGAAGGTGAAGGTTGAGTCTATGTATACGTATATTTGTTGGAAACTTTTTATTTCTTGATTATTTTTGTTTCCATTTTCTATTTTTATATTTAATTAATTTACAAGATTAGTATCTTGTTTTCAGTCTATTAATTTACAGGAAATGAAAGTAGAGTGAAAATTTTGTAAATTACAAGTTACAAGTTAAAAAAAAAATGGAAGTAAGCGAAATCCACACAAAGGGACGTCCATACTGCATGAATCATGATCGATGGTGATGATCTTAACTGTTAAGGGAATTCTCAAGTAATCCAATCCCATCCTTTTCGTTCTAATCTTTTTCGCTAATCCTCTCGCCTTTCCACTTTATAATCATGTCCGAAAATTTTCGTGAATCCCCTTTTGTACTTAAATTTTGATTTTGACGTGCTCTTTCTGCTTTGGACCAAATGTTTAACTTAATATATTAGTTATCTTTGGCGAGATATTTTATTTAATTTTTTGTTTTTTTATTAACTAAATTTATTTTATTGTTTACAATTTTTTTTAGTAATTTTTGAAATGAAGTAATATTTTTTTAAAAATTATTTTATCAATTTTTTTTCTAACTTTTAAATTTTATATTTTTTTCTTATATTTTTAATATATTTATCAAATTTTTTATTTATCATTTTTAAATACTTCATGATTTTATTATTTTTCAATCATTTTACATTTTTCAGTTACTTTAATAATTATTTTTATCAAATATTTATAATTTAATAAGTTAATTATTCAGTTAGATTTATCAAATATAAGTATTATTATTTTTTATTTTTATTTTATTAAAATTCAAAATTTATACTTATTATTAAAATATATATTTGAATTATACGTAACTATTGAAGCAAAAAATATACAACATATATAAAAGATATACGAAAAGATATGAGAAGTTTTTATTTTATATAGAAAATTGGAAAATATTCAAGAATGTAGCAGGCGTTTGTTTATCAAACAAATTGTTGTTTTTCAAAATGTTTATATAAAAATTATTTAAAATTTAAGAATAAGAACAAGAGTGTGGGTGACATATTCCACACGGTGGTGAGTTACTTATGAGTTAGGGAAAATAGACAACTTTATTCCCTTCTAGCTAAATAATTTTTTTTTTGTTTTTTTACTCATGTGCATAATATTTATGAGTTCTGGTTATTACTAATTTATGTTTGAAAATTTGACTGATTAGCTTTAGTAAAAATAAAAAAATAATTAATTTTTTTTTGTATATGTACAACACTAATGGGACAAGTTATATTTTGCAAAATTAATTCGTAAGCCAATTTTAAATTTGTAATTTACTAATTAAAAGTTTATAAACTAATTTATTGAATTAAAATATTTAATAGATTTAATTGTTTCATGTTGTCCACCATACACCACTTGAAGCCCTTGTCCACCTAGAAACGTTCTTAAACTTTGCCTTGCACATGTATGTATTTACCGTTAAGGATAGGGGTGGGTAAAATAGCTCGTTATAGCCTTATGGTGTTTTCTTGGTACACATAGCCATATGGTCTGTGACCCGTAATAGGTCTAATATTACATTGGACTATTTAATAAATAATTAATGGTATATTAACAATTTTTTAATTTTTTATTTAATTTAAAATGTTAAGACAATAAAAAAACTCTTTTAATTTTAATAATGTTACCAATTTAAAAAAATATAACAGTATATTTATACTATTATTATGGTAAAAATTTATTATAATATGTTTTAAAATTCTATATTTATTGATTTATTAGTTTACTTTTAAATAGATTATCAGATTATGTCAAACCTTTAGAAGGATTATATTATATTATATTAGATAAACAAATTAGGCTTATGTTTTAATTAAAAAAAAATCATTTGTATTTTCTTATTAAAAGCTTAACCTTTTCGAATCCATTTTTTTATTACCCTTATTTACTACTAATAAACTACACTCCTTGTTCACTTTTTACTACTAATATTAAACCCTGCAACGTATTTAAGTTAATATGTTTATTTTTACTGCTTTTATTTGCTAAAATTATTTATTTAGCTTAATTATACTTTTATTTTTTTTTACCAAATACTTTTGATTCTAAAGTATCACAATTATATGATTTTAGTTTCCCATATTTTAATTGTGCAAATTGGATTCATTACTTATTGGAAATTGTGCGAATTGGATTCATTACTTATTGGAAATGTGAGATTTTAGCCAAATAAATTCCAATTGAGTCCTTAAAGTATTACAATTATATAATTTTAATCTCATATATATTATTTCTCACATATATATATATATATATATTAACAAAAATGCTTAAATTTATTTTTGGTCCTTATAATTTAACAATGTATTTTTTATCTCTCAATTTTTTGATGGCACATTTGATCTCATGATTTTAAAATTTTGCAATTTTGGTATTACTAGAGTGTCGTCTATATTTTAATGGAAATTGCTTATGCAAAATCTGATTAATGACATGACATCCGTGTACTGACACATATACTAACACAACGTAGTATAAGATTGTCACATCAACTTATTAGTATTGTGTTATTAATTAAATAGTATGTCAATAATTTTTGTTAAAAAATTGGTGATAGACCAAGGTGGGCTAAAATTGTTAAATTTTAAATTGGAAAGGATCAAGCATACAATAAAAGTTTTGTAGGACCAAAATTACACAATCATAAAATTATAGGTATAAAGGTGGATTTAAGCCTAACAAAAATGTTGTTGATCTATTAAATGAAGAGACTAAAATTACACAATTATGATACATATAGGATCTAATTGATAGAATTGTAACCTAAGAGACTAAAATCACATAAATCCCAAGCCCAATCAATACAATTAAAATTTGAGGAACAAAAATTATTCATTAGAGGGTCAAAAGTGCAAATAATTTTATTTATTTTAAAATTTGAATATTATTTTTTTATAATTTTAAAAGACATAAAATATGATTAGTGTATTATCTCTTAATATATAGCTTTAATTAATTTTTTTTATGACTTTATTATAACGACTTATTGGTTAAGATAATCGTGCAATATATTCAGTCAAGGAAATTAGTACAATATAATGATATTTAATTAACACTGATTTAAATACAGTTCAATCATAATTAAACTAATAAGACTGTAAAATTAATACTTTAACTAAAACTGTATGAATCATTAAACAAGTTAATAATTTTAAATTTTTGGAATCGTATTTTAAATTATTACTACAATATAATAATGCATATTTAGTATGTATTGATATTTTTTCATTTTTTAAATTGAGGTGGGTATTTAAATTTTTTGAATTGATTTTCTTTATTGACATTTATCATATCAATTTTTTTGGGGTACTTTATACAGTTAATTATAAGACGATTTAATTTGCACTTTATTAGTTTGAGTTCAAGTACTTACCACCCTTGTGCAGGCTGGCAAAATGGAATGGGGTTGTGACTTTTTTTTTTTTAATAAGGGAATGGGGTTGTGACTTGTGAGATTGAAGTATTGGACTGTTATATTATATCCATACAACAATAGATTTACTAGTACTATGATTTTGCAATTATGCAAATTGCAAAATTGGACATTTAATGTCGATCCGCAAACAAAGATCTAGCATTTAAAATATTACTACCAACTACTAACATGAAAAATTGCATATTTTGCATGTGCTACCAATTATTCACTCTACGCATACACATTATTATAGCAAATGTACTTAAGAAATCAGTGCACAGTATGCTTTTAAATAAGACAAATACTAATAAGTATTTTAAGATAAATGTTAAAGAACAAAAAAATATAAAATTATATTATTCATATTTTTTTAAACTAATATTCTAACAACACTCGTAATTAACAAGACTCATAATCAACATTGGCCGCTGGTTTTGGCACAGAATGACATTCTGGATATATAGGTTGGTTGGCTAGTTGACGTTAACAACCATTTATGCCACCTCAGTACTTAATTTAGAATGCACTTTTTTTGCTTTTCAATTGTTCGTTGAGAGGCTTTTCAGATGTTCCTTCATAGGTCAGATTTGCACTTACTAATTAACGTAGTAATTCCGTAACTGAGTCTTCTTTCTCCCACTTTTCTTCAGGGGCCCCAGTTATTATTACTATTGGAGATAAACTAGTTCCAGCTAGCTATTGGCTCAGTCAAAACTGGGTGGCGTCTTCTCTTTCCCACGAAAATTATTGCACTTTTCCCCTTGAAATCATTTCATCATTCATACTAGCTAGTATGAAACCAACTTAACAAAAAATTTAAGAGCATTTATTCTGTTTTATTTTGCTATCACACATTAATGAAATTTATGAATTGGGATTCTTATTTAAGTCTTTTCTCATGAACAACGAATCATTTTTTTTGTAAGCTGGCTAGTTTTAAAAATGTTTCAACTTATTAAGAAGTGTGTACATAGTGGTCCAGCTTTGTCAACTTAAACTTAAATAGTATGAAATTATTTCAACTTAATTAATAATTTTAAGATTGAGATCTAAATATACAATTGTATTAAATATTTTTGTTATTTATAATAATTTTATTTGCTTCAATAATATTATTTTTCATAAAAAAATCTGAGGCTATGACTTCGTAAAAAGTGTATGTACAAATTTTTATCGTTGATCCAAAAGATAATTGAAAAAAAATAAAGACAAATGTTAACCAAGTATTTAAGGATTTGTTGAGAAATTAAAAATGAAAAAATATTAAAAATATTATTAATACATTTTACAATATTTTTAATACGTATTCAATGTGATTTTTAATAAAATAAATATTATTAACAATTTCTTAACCAATAATTGAATATCTCGTTTAATATGGTTATGTAAGAATCAAGAACTTAAGAAAACAGTTTGTAAAAAAAAAAAAGGAACAAGAAAACAATCTATAAATATGCTTTTTCTGAATTTTACATAAACCTATAACTTTTTATTTTAGTATTAAATTGAGAAAAAAATCATTATTAGACAAAACACATGTTATTTCCTAAACAACACTTCTATGTATGGAAATATTATATTTAAATTCCTCCACAATACTAAAAATTTGACATTATAAATGCTTAAAGACCAAAAATTCTAAGATAATATTAAATAATATATGAAAATAAATCATGTTTTAATTTCATATTTTAAAAATAACAAGAACTATTGTGTTTTTTAAAAATAAAATTCATACAAACTATTAGCCATAAAATAAATGAATGAATATTTCACATATATCATGCTGATAACAAAAAATTGAATCATCATTTTAATATTTGATACTGTAATGGTTGAACAAATTAGTTGCTAAAAATGAACAAAATAGCAGTATATTCTCTAAATTATTAATCAATTTAGCTAATGAAATTGTAATTGTCAGTTAAGTTTCTTTTGAAAGAAGATTTGTCAGTTAAGTTGGTCCCTAAAATAAAAAGAAAAATTGGTAAATAATTTTTAAAATTGTAAGCTATCAATAAATTAAGTCTCTTTGTTATTAGCTGGTGTTATTTAACATCATTAAAAACGTTGAGTTGACATGTTAAATGCTTGAATGACAACCAATTAGTGACGTGGTTGCCGCAACTAGCCATCCATATTAAAAAGATTGAGCCACGTACTCTTCTAATAATGCATATTTCACATAACTTGATTTGGGGGGTTTTGTGATGATGATATTTCTTCGATTGATAGATTAGGAGACTAATACACCAGGGTAACAAAACTAATGGGCAAAGCAAGTTTAAAGACGTAGGGAAGAGAAAAAGCAGTTAGTATTCCACTAATATTGTGCTCATTTTTATCTTATATTGTGACAACCATGTATGTGAGCCTGTAAGTTAGTTACTACTTTGGTATTGGTCTATCGATTTTACCTTTTTTTATTTATTTTTTTATCAATGTTAGATGAATCAACCAATAGCGAAGGGACTAAATAATTATTTGGTGATTTATTATTTTGAGAATCATTTTGTTATTTTTTTTTAATTCTAGGGACCGATTTCACCAAGAATATAATTTGCCAACTAAATGGAGATTTGTACAAGAAATGTGAAATAACGAAGACTAATTAAAGTAATTACCCATTATTTACGCAACAGGATAATTTTAAACATAGAAGATATATTTTAATTTATATTGTACCTATATAATTACTAGGGTTATATATATATATATATATATATATATATGAAAATATCATATAAAATATATTTCAAATTATATTTAATTTATTTTAAATTATAAAATATATTAATATTTATTGATTAAAAATAAATACTAATATATATCAATAAAGTGTATTCCTCTTTTGAAGGCTAGCAAATAGCACTGATTCTTTAGTACATATATAGGTAGCAAATTAAATTTAGAAAACAAACATTGTCCATAGATCAAAGCAAGAAAGAGAAAACTGAAAAAAAGAAGATAAAAGCACAATACCATAAATTGATTTTTAGGATAGTTAATGTCTGATGATGAAGCAATTGTGATGAAATAAATAAATGTGTCTAAGTAAGAACTAAGAAGAAAAGAAAGACGCGTGAGGATCTCTAAGTGGCTTACTTACACACTTATCCTTAAGTATCTCGTTCACTCGAGTAAAAAGAAAATAAAAATAGATAATTTTTGAATTAAAATAGATAGTTCTTATCTTATTTTATTATATTTTTTTTCAACTCTCTTTTTCTTAATGCGAATTAGTCACTTACATAGCAGCGATAGCACACAGGAGCCACCGACAAAGGCTGCATGGGCCACAGGAAAAGTCGGTAAAATATTTTAATAAAGGGCGAAAACAACGTCCATTCAGCCCTTTACTTTTTCTAACAGAAAAGACCGACCGAGAGAGATAACACTTTGTAGCATGTTCCATGTTATTATATATCTAAAATAACATTATCTTTATCTATTCAAATAAAAATTTGCACTTTATTTTTATCAAAAACAAAAAAAAAACTTGTACTTTATGGTATACATCATTTTAGACTTCGATTGTATATATGTAGGTTGTATCGTGTCTGGTTGCATGTCGCACTAAATGCCGTATACATTCAACGGACACCGCTTTGTGGTGCCCTCGTCCTGTACTTGTGTCCTTAGGGAGTAGTATGTGGATTTTTCATTTTTTTATAATACTAGTGTGTGGTACCCGTGCTATTACGACGGGGCTCACTTTAAAATTTATAATTTAAAGGGGTATTATTATATTATTATAAATGTTTTGAAATATTGCTTTAGCTTAACATAATTATCCCAAATATTTTTTTTTAATAGTGTTAATATAAATTTTTTTTGGATAGTGTTAGGATTAAAAAAAATCAAAAGATAAGTAAATTTTAAGATAAAATACATGTTACGTAAAAAAAGATAAATTATATGTTAAAGATTAATATTATTATATATGTCCTTGATACAAAAAATACAATTAAATCTCAATGAAAACAAAATCACTTATAATAGAGAGTGTATATATTTTTTTTAATCATTATGATGTTAATACAAATTATTTATCAGTTTTATTGATATTAATATAAAGTATTTTTTTTGAGTGACTTGATTCTAAGATGTTGCTTAAAAAATTAAATTTAATATCATTGGATCAACAACTTGTTAATGAAAGTGCTAATGTAATTAAAATAATCTATTATTACACTATTATCCATGTTTTAAAAAAACATATTTTTTAAGATTAAAATAATTAGTTTATATAGTATAATTCAAAAATTAAATAGTATTAATTAGTTTAAAATGACATATTTTAGTATCACTATATCATTATTATAATATAATATATAAATAATATCCAATATTATAAAAAATAATTTTACAAATATAAAAAAAATATTTCATTGTATGACTTTTTTTTCCTAATACTTTATTTTTCATGTTAAAAATTATTAATTTTGACAGATTTTACTTCTTATTTAACAAAGATAAAAATATTTTTTATTCTTAAATGACTAAAAGAATTATTTATTTATTTATTTATTTAATATTTAATTTTTTCATAATTATCACTATATATCTTATATTACTAAAAATATGATAAAAAAATAAACAATAAATATGAACATTTTACTGCAAAATTACTAAATTAGAATAAAATTTATAATGTTTTTTAACCAATAAAATGAGAGGAATCTTTCTCTTATTTATTAAGAAATGAAGCTATGTAATGCTTCTTGTCATATATATATATATATATATATATATATATATATATATATATATATATATATATATATTTTTCAAAATAAAATATAATAAAAATAATTATATATAAATTTAAAGATAAATACTAAGAAGTAAAAACATAATAATAAAATCTAAAGAAAAAACGTATAAAAATAAAGAAAGAAAATCATATAAAAAGAAACAAGAAAGAAAGAATATAAACAAAAACACATGGTTTATAAAAAAACACAAAAAATAAAAAGGAAGAGAAAACGTAAGAGAGAGAATCACACAGGAAGAAAGAGAAAATTAACTTCTCTTTGCTCAAAATGTGTTCGATTACACTAACAGAAAAAATAAAATGTGTTGGAGAAGTATCTCTTTTATCAAACATGCTGTTTTTTTAACAAAAAACTTGAATAAGAGATTTTTTTAATTATAAAATATTTTTTAATGAAAATAATAAAAGATAAGTTATGCATCTCCATCATTTCAGAAAAAAAAAACTATGGGAAATAAAAAGAAAATTTATGCAGCTGCATAATTTATTTTTGTTAATTAAATTTGATGCTCAATTGTATTTCCCCTATTTTATAATAAATATCGTGCAAAAAAAAGTTTGTTTATTTTTTTTTGCGCAGTATAAGCTATGATAAGATAAGTTAGCTTATTTTTTTGTGCACAAGATAAGCTAATAAGATTAGTATGTTAATTAAACAAAGTTCTAGCTAGCTGGTCTCCTTAAAAAACAAAGTTCTAGTCAAATAAACTATAAGTTAATTAATTAATAATTACTTGTTAAATACGTATATTATATCCCTTTTCATCAAATAAAGAATAAGTTTATCTTTTTAAGCCGACCAAAAAAAAAAGTTTACCTTTTAATTTTAAATTATAGGAGCATACACATGCAGCTATAGCTACCAAATTTAATAGTTTTGATGCTTCCTACGTACCTATATGGCCTTTATCTATAGATCCGAAATGTTCACTTATACGAACATTTTCGGCACATCATGTGTCGATCCCAGGTAGAATAGAACTTTCTTTAAATTGATATCTAGTACTATTTATCCATGGTCATAAGAAAAAGAAATGTCTCGTACATTGCGACATAGTTTTAATTTTATAAAATCGCATTATATATTTTTTATTTATAAAATCGCAAGTTTGATTCATAAATTGCATTAATTATGTTTTTGAAAATTTCATTTGATTGGAAGGAAAATTGGTTGGAATGCCAGTGCCTGTTAAATGTTAATTAGACAACGGCATGTCACATCTCCTTTTTTATTATGTAAATTCTCTTTCTCATTTTTAATTAAGGACTGAAATTTTTCTGAACAAAAATATCGTAAGAACTTTATATGACAAATGTGAATATTTAGTTCACCTTAATATTCTACTCGGTTATAACCCAAACAATAAAGATTTTGTTCATTTTCAACGTAACATAAACTTTAGAATGAACATTTTTTTTTTCAATTTCATTTCATTTCTTTCCATTCTTCTTAACATAATTTTTAAGGATTGTACACCTAATATAAGATTAATTGAAAACTTGAACATTCATGAGCTACAAGCGTAACAAGCTAGCCATATCTTTTATATAGCTTATTTGGTTCAATCTTCCCTTTGAACAATTGAACTTACATGAGCAACAAAGCCATATCTTTAACCTTAACATTAAACACGATGGACTGAATAATATGGCTTCTTACTTTTTCGGCTAATAACTATAATAATCTTTAATTACGGTGAGCCTCACGCTCTAGAATCCACAAAAATAAAGTTTTTTTATGATACAAAAATAAGAATTTACCATATTAGTATATTATGCCAAATGATAATTCATTAAAGTTTTCTATTACTATAATTTTTAACGGGCATTAACTAATACATTCATATACTTTTGCCTTATTGCAACCAATTGACAAAGGGATGTTCACCAAAAAAACACCATTTGACAAAGAGATTGTGAATCAAAAGGGCAGATTCAAGAATAAGGCTGCTGATTAGCCACGAAATTATCAATTAAACAAAAGAGTGTGTAATCATGTGCGCAGTTCCAAGGTGGTGGGAGACATGCATAGCCCTACTCCTAAACCCCAAATCACATGATTTGTCGCATAATTATAATGATTTCTAGATCTGCACCTTCGTTACTCACAATATGGTCACACCCATAGAGTCTAGATATGGGTCATAGTCCCTCTCGGGTTTTTTTTTTTACTGGTATCTTTCATAATAAACAAATTTGTTTTAGTTAAATAAGATTACTATAGCAGGGAACTTCTCTTTCTGAATATTTAGTGTACCTGCATACTCAAGGTACAAGCTTTTTTTAAGTTTAACAAAACAATTGTAATCTTAATTGAATATTCTTTTGAAATATATTCATAGACATTGTTGAATTAGGAATTCTGTGTCTTTCGCTGTTTTGTGTATCAGTATATATGTGTCTGCTAAAAATACTAACTGTTTGCAGTTGCAGCTACTTATAAACCTTCGCAAAATTTAATTTACACCTGATAACATTTTCAAGTTAGAATTATATATATTATAGTATTGTTGGACGTCTTATCATTTGCTTCCTTTCGGCAGAAACAATATCACACTCACTTAAAATCCCATGTTACTATAATGAAACGAGAAAAGTAGAATTGACAGCGACACGGATATAATAATTTTCAAAGAGGACTTTGGTGCTCGGAAAGCTCTTAATTAGTGGAACGTGTTAGGTGGCATGAATAATATGTATATATATCATTAAACTTTTGGTTTATGCCTAATCCTATCCTAACCGTTATCCTATTTTTCTTTTTAGGAACCATTATCATACCGAAAATAAAATTTAATAATAAAAGTGATGAAAAAGAGAAATCAAAGACTCGAAAGCGATTTAAAAACATTTTACAGGAAAATTCAGCGCATACATGTCAAAAGTCATGGAAACATCAAAACAACGTCACACTAATCCGGTTCACTACTAAGTGGATGTTTAGAAGAACGATCATAAAATTAATTAATTTTATATTAAAGTATGATTTTAAAAGATTATTTTGATATAAAAAATTCTTGTAAATTTTAATAAATTTCGTAAGAATATAATGACTTTTAATTTTTTTTAAAAGATTTTTATGATTATGATTTTATAATTTAAATTTTAATGGATTTACAAAATATGAATTCATACGATTTGAAATAACATTGTGAATTTTTAAGATTTTAAATAATTTTGTGATTTAAAAAAAAATTATTGATAAAGATTCATGAATTTTGTTCATTTAATATTTTAAATAAAATCCATCTTATACAAAGAATCCTAAACCTATTAAATAACAAATCAATTTCTCCCAACATATTTACATAATATGTTCATTTTCCTGCAATCATCAATCATATTAATTATATAAAAAATATATATCGCAATGTCTACCAGTCACACAAATACTTACAGTCATTTTCACAATAATGATTATACAAAACAAAAAATATGTCCAACAATTATTTCAAACCTTATTTATATATTTATCCAATTATACATGAGTCAACTTCTCATGTTCATTAAAATTATATATTTCTCATATTCATATATATTTACATTTATTTATATGTATAAGTGCGTAATCAAAATGTCTCAAATTCAAAGAATTGAAAGGATTTCTCATATCATATGTTTTAGGATATGTTAACCATTGGTCGAAAGAGTGACAAAAAAATTATGAATGTCTTATGCTTTTAATAAAGAGACAAGGAATTATGTGTGATAAGAAAAGAAAAATATATCAAGTGACAAAAAAATTATGAATATCTTATGAAATTTTAAGAGTTTGTGTGAGATTGTTTAATATGTATTTTTTACTAAAAAAATTATAAAATTCATCTTAAGAAATAATTCATCAAAATTTGTATACTTTGAATAAAAAATGATTTTTTTAAGTTGTGAATAATTGAAGATGAACGAATTTTATTGATTTTTTTAAAAAATCCTAATAGTGTTGATTAAATACTACAAAACTTATTTTTATTATTTAAAAATTTTGATTGAATACTTCAACACTTTTTAACTAAAAGAAATCTTTTAAAAATTTTTAAAATTCTAATTAAATACACCTTGCTTAGTTAAAATTAATTATAAATTGATATAGTTTATGTTTGAAAGCTTAATTTTAAAAGGAAAGTAGTGACAATTTAGTGTATATTTTTTGATACAACGTAAAAATGAATAAATTATTTCAACCCAGAATCAATTTTAAATTTAGAATTAATTTTTTCATATTAAATCAAACAAGTCAAAATATATTCAAAATCACATTAGTTTGTATTTTAACATGATTGACAAAAATTCAGCAAAAGACCAAACACGCACAAACTAGTTACGTTTTACAAATCACGGTTAATTGATCATGACAGCGCTCTTAAGTTGTATATTCTATGTGTTGCTTGCATGGGGAAATTATTACATAGCTCAAAATTACTAAATATCTATATGTTTTTGACTAATCTTAACGTAACAGGCAACTAAATTTTTTAATTTTAAAAAATTAAATCATGTGTTATGTATAAATTATTTGAGAGAATCGAGACTATAATAATACCAGAGCAAATAATATTTTTTTTGCTCGACTGCTTGTGGAATTAATGCGTTGCGTTTAACGTAACAGACTAATTTTGCATCTTGTCAAATCCATGACTAATGGAAGAAAGAAAGAGACAGAACTGTAGCGAGGATATAAAGGAATATGACCGACTAAACAAGCACTGAACATGCTATTAATACTAAACAATCTTTGTCACAAGCAATACGGATTAATATTTGTAGTTGACTGTAAACACACATAAAATAAATATAAATATTTTTCTTGTAATATAATTTATTATTTAGTTAATGTTAAGATTTGACCCCTGAATTACTTGAGACACAATTCACTGCTACATTGTTGATCATTACATAAGTGGCGGTTAATGATGCACCAGATAATGCATGACCGAAATTTTTTAATAGAATAATGACTTAATGTAAACGTGACATACTTTATAACAGGCTAACTGGGCATATGCACCAGTTTTTCGTTCAAAAGACAAGTGAACTGATCCATCATGTACTGCTCTAATGTCAACATGATGTTAGTGGTTGTCATTGGTGCATGTCCATATTATAAAGTCGCAGACAAGAACTCTTTTCAGTGTACGAGAGAGGGACCAGAGAAAGTGGTTATGGAGTCACGAGATTGATATATGTTAATTTCTTGCCTCCAGTTTATCAGTTTATCACACTTGCCTGAAAAGCCCCAGCTTAATCCAATAATTAATCACATAATGTGATTGCTAATATATATCCCGACATTAGTGAGTTCTGTTTCTTTGGAGCAATTTAAGACAATAATTGTAGAGCAATAAAGGCGCCCAGCAGTTTGTATTAACTAACCTTAATTCATTGATTGATTACGTATATACTCCAGGATTTATGCAAATATTTTTATTCTTATTTAATTTACATTTTTTCCAATTCTCAAATTATTTAAAAAACAGCTCCTTTTTACTCGTGTATTTAATAATTTTTAAAGACTAAAACAAAATAAAATTTAAACATAGATTAATAAAAATAATTATATTTTTTGAGATTAAATATACAACGGGTGACTGAAGGTAGAGAACACATAGTCTACCAATAATGTGGAGCAAAAACAGTTTTTGAGTTAATTGATTGTTTTGTGAACTCTTATTTCTTGGAAGCGGTGGGAAAATGAGGTAAGGAGAGTATTCAAGCTAATGCGGTAAACATATATATATATGATCCATTTGAGAGGGAAAAGAAAGTTATGGAGAGGGGAGAGGTGGTGTACCTTGGGTGACATTAATTCTATTACAACTAATTTTGAAAAGAATGTGGTAGACAGAAGGAGATGGAGGCATTCAACTCTTTCAAAATTGATGCACAATTAATTGACCTGCCTTTTTATTGGGAGGAGGAACAGTTGATATAGGACGCTGAATCTTCTATGAACAAGTTGGATGGATTTTTATTATCGAAAATGTGGCTGAATTCTTTTTAATTTGCCCTAATTGGGGTTCTTAGGAATGCGTTGGATCGCAGTATAGGGATTTTGAGGGAGATCGAGGTGCTGGAATATGGATATTTTGTGAGATAACAATGGTGTGAACCGTGAAATGTAGTTGCTGAAAAATTTACCCTATCGAAATCGAAATAGTAATAGTATCGCTTTGGGTGATTGAGTTGTGCTATTAAAGGCTGTCTTCTTATCACTCCTAATCTTCTTCTGTTTTTTTTTTTTCTTTTTCTTCAAGGTCCTGTAAGGTATTATTCTTTTACTAAATACTCTTTTTAAACACTTTTTTTTGGGGTGGAGACGAGGATAAACACAAAATACATTAGTTTAATTGCTTTTAATCTAGCATTTTTTTAGAAAAAATGGTAATGGAAAATGAGGTAAAAAAATAAGTAGCATTCTGGTATAAAATTTTGATATATTGTTATGGGGAGGCTGACAACAATTTAAGATTAGCAAGGAGTAAAAGCTCGAAGTGTTGAAGAGATGTTTGCTCTTTAGAAAATTTACAAGTAGGTGAGAGGAAGTGATTTTCAAGATCAACGTTCAAGAAGGTAGGAGATCATAGTGATACTACTTTTTTGGTATGATTATTGGGTGGAGTGGGCATGCTAAACAATACTAAGTATAGTAGGTTATTGTAATTACTAGTTCGTGAGCACAAATTACAAGGATATGTTTTAGAATGTCGTCTCTCTACTTTACAGTTTTTGTGCATGTTTGATTTTTCGTTCAACTTGTCGTTGCATGAATTTTAAGACAAATCTAATGGTCCAACGCAAACGGAACGCAAAAGGAAGGGTAGCAATGCTTTTGCAAACGTTCTTTTCTACCAAGTCTGTTTGAAACAGATACACAAACACGATCTAAGCTTTTTTATGGTGCTGCCAGCTTTTGGTTTTTGATCTCCTCTGTTCCGATGCATAGTGCGTTATGCTCCACGTATTGTGTCATCTTGGATGACAACAAAACCCGGCCTGTTAGCGGCGTGCGTAACTCTGAAGATACACTTTTGTCAAGCATGAGTGGATTATAGTGCTTGACAAAAAAAAAAAATATTAGCAAAATCCGAATGAAGATTCATATGCACCATTTCTAAGTGTAACATGCACATGAATCAGATATAAAGGTTCTTGTCAGTAGTCAATCTGAATTGCCTATTCATATAGCAGCCCTTGTAGGAGTAGTGGTATGGGAGCTTATTGAAAGTGAAATCCACATTTGAATAAAGTAACAAGGCATGGTAGTACTGCACTACAAATATTTCTCGGTAGCAGACAAATGAGTCTCGGTGGATACATTCAATTAATTTAAAGGTGTGGCAGATGCAAATTGCTTAGCATGTGAGGTTCATTTCTTCTTTGGGTGGTGGGTCTGAATTTTGCATGAAGCAGAAGACGTGGTTGGTCTGAATCTTATTGGGTGGTGGGTCTGAATGTTATTGGCATGTGCTCTCTAGTGCTGTATTTATTTTGGTTGGGTTCATTTCTTTAATAGAGATATATGCTTATTATGTTTCAATTTTCTTAGCATTTTACAATTACATTGGAGTCTTCCTAACTTATACTCACTTTAAGCATTTTTGTTACTGAAATATATATAGAGAGAAGGAGGAGGGATACCTCCTTCATATGAATCTTGGACTAACTTATATCCCTTCTACCAAGCGCTCTAGTTCAGTTGTTATAAATTCTTTGATATTTGTTTTCGATTTCTATCAATAAAAAGACTTTCATATATATATATATAAGGGACATGTTTAAATTTATTTATTTTTCATTAAATTAAAGTGTAGTTCATTGAAGACTTATATCCATAACACACACCAGTACTCACAATTTACAAGTCCTGACTTTACTACTAGGAGTGGATTGTGAGGATTTGTGATGGTCCACAAAAAGGTCCTAAACCTAAAGGGACTACTTCCCAATGTCAGATTTATAACGTTTCTAAATACTATTTGTAAAGGTACATCAAGGACTTAAATCGTAAATGAGGATCCCACCATTGTTCAATTCCATGTGCTGCTCTGAAACCTGACGTGTGACCCATATTTATATTTAGCTCTAATGAGGGAAGCAGATGCAACGGTTCTGAATTTCTGTCCAAAGCATCTGATAGTAAACTCTCCAAAGTACACTTAGTGGCAATCTTTTCAATTTTCCGAGCTCCAATTTTCTCCACTTCTCCCTCTGCAAAATAGTTAATGTACCCTGAACATATATGATCACCAGGGTTCACAAACAGGTGAGGCACCCATGTAGACAACTCAGCAAACGGATCATCATGCTCATCATGACTAGTGTGATCATGATGATGATGATGACCCTTAAGAGCAGCAGAAATACCAACTTTCATAACACTACTAGCAATGTGGATTCCTTGAGTGATTTTCTGATGATTAATCCTTTCTAATGGAGCTGATGTAAAAGGAGAATTGAAGAGGTATGTTGGAAGATTATAACCCTTTTTAGCCATGTTTTTTTCCTGTAAGCAATGCTATTGCTGACCCCAAAGAGTGTCCTGCTAGCCACACATTGTCAGCTCCAGCTACATCCACCGTGTTCTGAAATGAATGCATGGCGAGTTCAAATCTGAAACTCTTGTGTATTTTGTTAACTATGCATTTAAGGTCTAAGAGGATGTCCCTTGACCTTGTTTCTGCTCTGACTCGGAATGCAATAACATATTTTGGAGTGTTGAGAGCAAAAGTTTTGGGGTAATTGGGTGGCAATCTCAGTTCTAGGATGGCACCAAACATGGAGAAGTCAGCACTATCTACAAGCACATTGTGAAGATGAAAATGGAAGAATTCCCACCAGGGAGGAGAAAGGGATTTGGTTCCGAGCCGGTTCTTCTGGCGGTCGTGTTCTAAGATGTACACTCCCTGGACTAGGCTTGCTATCACAGCTCTTCTGAAAGATGCGCAATTCCTGAAGACATAGCAACACAAGTGAGGTGAGTGATGAGGGAGCTAATTTTTTACAGTTAACACTATTAATTACACGGTATTCTCTTACTTTCATATCAAAGATATAGTAAGGAAAAAATAAACAGTACATGTTCACAATGTTTGCTAAAGTTTACTTATGGTAATTCTATAACAGTAAGATGTTAGATAACAATACATGTTAGCTATCTTCGTGAAGTCATCGTGGTTACATGCCATTTTTTAAACCTTAAGTAATGTCATAAGAATCTATTTAACTACATATTAGCCATATTATAGTAAAATAATTAACAACATAATTGGAATGAGCCGTTTACATTTTTATTTGTACTAGCACAACAACTTGCTCAGACCGTTGACAAAAGGATATCAGTGGTAGGTGGCCTTATTTCTTTTAATCTTTCAATAATCAAATAATTTTTTTTTAGCAAATTGGGTTGTAAGAAGAGAATCATTCTAATTTTGGTTAATTTTGACCCAAAACTAACGTTGACAACCTATCCACCAAGGTAAATAATGAATCCTACCAGTCAACGTAAGTGAGACATGAAGGCCCTGAAACACTGAAAATCTGTCTCAGATATCATTTCACCTCCTCTTCCTTCCTTGTTAACCTGTCAACTTGATAAAAGGCTAAGGAAATTCAGTAAGACGATACATGACTAAATTTGGCAACAACTATGAATCCCAAACATGCTGAAAAAGTGAAAATTGAAAACATGCACAAATGCTAAATGCATCATTTTTCACACGAGTGTTGCTATTCATGATGTGAACAATTAACTCCTTGAGAATCATTCAGAAAACGGTGTAATTTACTTGAAATTAGAGAGAAAGACACAAAATAATTATTGTGGTACTAAACTGTGGCCAAAACATGCGGCATTTGTGGGTTTCATTTCATTCAAAAACAAAAGAAAAATAATGTACCTGGAGAACAAGAAAGCAAGCCCCGCACTACTCTATGGTTTCACCTCACCATGCAGTTTTATCTTCTATATGAGATAGCTACGGTTTTTGAATGACAGAGATATGTATAAAGGAAAGTCCAATGAACAAGTACAAGTACATTACTTTCCAAAATTATAAACCAAAAGTTGCAAGTTGCCCTATTGCTTGGACAAATATAAATTCTGAAGTCAATGAGCAATTAACAATTGTAAGTCAATACTGAGCTCAGTAAGTTTCGTGAGGAAGCAAAGAAAATAAGGAATTCAACTCAAATGTTCTCTTCACGGCCTACTTAGGATATTATTATTCACAAAAAAAAAAAACTATGAGAATTACTAATTTGTTGTAGCTCAACCCTACAAAATCCGTTTGTAAGGTGGGGATTACTCCCCACTTATATTAGTTTATCTTGGTACTATTTTTATTCGATGTGAAACTTCAACATGCCCCATCACCACACCTCTCACGCTCATCAAGGCTACCTGCGTAGAGCATGACAATCATAAAAATCCTTCTACACCTTCCCTCACGCTCATCAAGGCTACCTGCTTAGAGCGTGACAACCATAAGGATTCATGGATAGGCTCTGATACCATGTCAGAAAATGAATTTTTCAACCACCACAAGACTCATCATGATTTCCTTGTTGTTGAGGATCACTAGGTGTAACATGCTCTCATACCTCCCATTACTCACAACCTAATAATACAAAGGAAATACAAGTTGCAATCCAACAATTAGTAGCATGTATAGAAGAATGAAGGGAGAATCCAAAACAAGTTTTAGATGAGTGAAAGTGATTTGGAAGAAAAGAATGAAGTCTGGTTGTTTTGAATTTGCTTTTACTCTTAAGTAAAAACATGATCTACTAAGGGAGTGTTTGTTTCAAGTTATCTTATCCCGGGAATAGGTTGGAAATATCTATTCCTTTGTTTGTTAGGAGGTAATAAAATACCTTGGATATTCATTACTAGCCAAATATAATTTTTTAAAACGCTTAGGAACGCTATTTCCAGTTATGCTATTCCTAGGAATACATAACAAACATCTCCTGCGCCAAATAAAAAATATAACTCCTACGTTAAGTTACTAATTTTACATTCAAGTTGTACCATGACCATGCTTTTTGAGATAAAAAAAAAAACACAGATTACTCACTTCAACTTAATTTCAATCAAAATCAATTTTGTAAAATTAAGATATCCAAATCTAAGTTTGCAAAAGACACATTCTTGAAGAGCAAAGTTGGTGAGTGAGTGACCTCAAGTTGATCTCCAAGTATGACCATTAGGGAGTTGGGAAGGGGATTGACGTTGACCCATTTGCCATCGTGCTTAACCTGAAGCCTTCCAATTCCATTCTGTGTGACCAGGGTCAGGAAGGAGTGTGGAAGCATCCCAAGAGCAAGGTGTGGCTGCGAACATGGTGGGTACAGGTTTGCAATGAAAAGCTGCAAGCCAGAGTCAAAACCACTGGACTCAATTATTGAATTGGATTCTAATCCCAAACTCTCTGATATTCCTTCAAGCAACTTCCTTGCCACACCTCTGATTTTTTTATCTATAGTCATAGGCAACCTCCCTGCAGTAGAAGCAGCTGTGTAAGGCCAAGAAACAGTGAATAAATGTTGAGTTCATTGATTGAACTTGCTTACTTGTAACCTGGTGGTTTGTGGGGGAAGTTGAATTCAGGAAATGTGATGACCTTGAGATAATCTCTCCAATAATGAACATTCTCTGCTTCAGGATAAAAGCTGGTGCCATACCTGATGGGTGTAAAAGGGCCTTTGTCACTAAACTCCTTTTCTTCCACCGGAAAATCATGAAACTCACGAGACTTTTTCTTCACATCCTCCACCAGCTTCTCCGGAATCTCATGATTAGTGAGCTGAGCAGCAAGTGAGAGACAGTTGAAAGTGAATCGCATTAGTACTTTTTTTTTTTATCGGCAAATGTTAGTGTTTGTTAGAATGTTATTTTTTGTTAGTGTTTGTTAGAATGTTATTTTTTGTTAGCAGAAGAGATTGAACCCGGGACCTCTCCACTCTCCCCTTCTCCCTTAACCATCTAACCCACCTTATACCTCCAAAGTGAATCTCATTACTACTTTCTGTAGGGAAAAAAATATTTTGAAAGAGAAAGTTACTTACCATGATTAAACCCCATTCTGCACAGGCCTTGCCAAGTTGGTACAGAGCTTTGGTGTGAATTTGAGGGTCATGTGAAGTGAGGAAAGACAAGTCAATGACTGGGATGGAAGCTGCAAGCTCATCAGCTACATCATCATGGAGGTCTGTGATAGAGTGGTTGGTTGAAGGAATGTGAGAAGCTCCCTTTGATTCTGCCAAGGCTTTGATGCTTGAAATGTCGGATGCATGAACCTTTGGTGCTTCTGGTTCTGCTTCTGATAATGAAATGGTAGCAGCAGAGGCCATGGATATTTGTATTGGTGCTTCATGTTGGTACTAGGTATAATATAGACAAAATATTGTGGTCTCTTGAAGAGGAAGTGCTGGAAGGCTCTATGCAAGTGCAGAAGGGAAAGAGCAAACACTGTGTCTCAGAGCCAGATAAAGATAGAACAATCTTAATGCATCAAAATAGAACTACCTTCTGAATTGAATGAGTCATATTGATAATTTGACCACACTTGACTTTCTGAATGCAAAACTTTCCTTTTAGAAACATTAATTATTTGTTGGGAAGAGAGCATGAATAAATGACTTTACGACATTATCAACATTAGATTCTTAATTTATGAATGAAATTAACGATTCTGTTCCTTTCCACTATTAAGTACTTGGCTATAGATGGAAACAATGATGAACGAAATAAGGTTTTAAGACTTTAGAAGATAGTGAAAAGTCAGTAGAAAAAATGATACGAGGAGAATTCAACCTTTTGTGTAGCAAGCTGTTATAGAAAGCAAATGCTCTTTAATGTCAGTGGCACATAGGAAAACAGTTTGCTAAGCAAGCTTTACTGATGGCATCTCAAAGTTACCAATACACAGTAACCAAGCCATAAACGGTAGCAGCAGAGGCCATGGATATGGTGAGTCAGAACTCGGGTATTGGTAGTACAATATTAGAAATTATTGAATAGACTCGGTGCCCCTGACCATGTGAGTGAACAGAAAAAAAAAATTCTGTTAATATAACTATATAAGAAAAATTTTAATGTTACACCTAAATTTTGGGTGCATCTGATTGAGCGGTTTGCATATGATCCGTTGGATAGCAGTATGTGTGGCACTGATCACTCATGAAGGTTTCATTGGGGTTGTGGTGTCAGTGTCACCTTCTGCATGGTGTAATCAGTTTCACGCACAACAGATGTACAACGTTTAGTCAAAATGAAAGGTTTATTTGGAGTGGAGATTTTACCCTTTTTAGCTAGCTAGGTAGCTATGAATGTTGGCTAGCATCTTCCAAGTTGAGTTCAATTATGGTACAGTAGTTGCTGACACGTGTGCAAAGTCGGAAAGTTACCAAAAAGGATAATGTTTTTAAATTTATCAAATAGGACCAAATTTTAAATTAGTACTAGAGTGTGTCATGACTTTTGATGCCGAAGTCATAAAAATTATAAGACTTTTTTTTAAAAAATAAATTTAATATAAAGTCATAAATTTGTTTACGACTTAAATCGTCATAATTTTTTTTAAGAAAATTAATTTTTAAAGACTTTAAATTAGTTTTAATTTTTAGTTTCTAACGTTTTTGTTTCAATGTTTTTAATATATTTTTTATTAATATTAAAAAATAATATTAAATATTTTTTAATTAATTTGTATCATTATAATTAAGTAAATTAATAATTTCTTACATTATTAATAATTAAGTTTATTTGATAAAATTATTTTAAATGAACTTAAGAAATATTTATTGTGTAAGATTTAAAGATATAATTGTACTAATAATTCATATAAGTAAGTTAATGATTAATATTATTTTTACTTTTTAATTTTATATTTATGTTTAATTTGTATGGTTAATTTTATATTAATATATTATGTTGTTTTTATTTTAACAATTACATTTATTATTTAAAAAATTATGTTGTTAATAATAAAATTAATTAAAAAATATTTAAAAAAGAATTTAATATTATTTGATAAATTTTAAGTTAATATTATTCATTAATATTAGTAACAAAAGTATCAAAAACATTGAAACAAAAACACTAAAAATTAAAAATTACAATTACTTTAAGTCATAAATTGATTCAAGACTTCAAATATATATTTAAAAAATAAAAAGACTTTAAAGTTATAAACAATTTAGGACTTCACATCAAAATTAAAAAAAAACAAAAATTATTTGTTTTTTTACAACTTGAGTAGAAAAGAAATCAAAGTCGAATATTTTTTACAATTTTGTTTTAGAAATCACACATGTTACGACTTATTTCTATTTAAGTACTAATTTAAAATTTGTCCCATTTACTAAATTAAAAAAAATTACCATTGGTAACTTTTCCGTTCAAAGTCCTTGCCTTTGAAGTATTGTTAGTTTCATATTATTTGGCCAAACAAAATAACATGTTAGTACTTAGGATTTGAATGCTAACATGCATCAGCAACAGCTAAATGAAATTCTACAGCACTTAGTTTCTTGAGAGGTTCTCTGAACAATTTTCGTTAATTTTAATCTTATATAGTTATATTGTTCCACAAGATACCTAGGGAGCAACAATATAGGCAGCAGGCACTAGGCAGTAGGCAGGCTCCTCTGTTATCCTCAGAATCGAGCAAGAGTCATAATAATTTTATTTAAATCAAAGATATTTTTATAAACGGTTTCTTTAGCATTTTTTTTATGAGAACCACGTGCGTCGTACTCAATGTAGGTTCTAGTATGCTACTTTAGGACATAGGTTAAAAAGCTACATCACATAAGAAGACTACTAAATTAACACTGATTATTAATCTCGACTAAAATATAACTCGTCATACTTCATGCTAAAAATACATGTGCCATCTACCACCAACCAAACAGAGTTGATTAACTGCTATATAATAAAAGAGCATCACAGTCCTATAAATGCTTCGACCATTCATATATAGGACCATAAGTCCCACCTTTTTTTCTATTAAATGTATCATCATGATAACCTTTTATTGATCTACTTGTAGAGTTTTTATAAATCAGCTCATATATATGTTCCGCTATTCTTAGAATGAAGCCTTGAGATGAAAAATCCTTACTATAGAAATTGTATTTTGTTAAAAAAAATCTACTCTGATATAATAATTATAATCGAGGGACATAAAATGCTCCAAGTTTTAATTAAAACCTTTGGTTATCCTTCTTTCTTAGAAAAATACGCTACCGGCCAAAAGAGAAAACGGAGGTAAAATGCAAGCCAACTCGAACATGGTAACCATTGGTTATTGAGAAAAAATCATTTCATTTACATATTCAGAACTTAGAATGAATCCAGCCTCTGAAAAGAGTCTTTGGCATCATGTTCATCAAATCCATATATTCCTCATAAAATCACGGGTGTTCCTCAAGATTGCCTCCTTTTTACCTCTGAATTAAGGTCCATTTAAATTTGTAGATTCTATAAAGTTTGCGTCTTGGGATAGGGAGTGAGACAGGTCTCATCATTCTGGTAACATCCCTAATTCATACCACTGGAAGCCCTATGAACCCTTTTGTGGACTACGGGACTCGCTTGTAACTACGTGACCAGTCTCATCATTCTGGTAACTACTCATGGTGGATGGGTGAAACCTTCATTTTAGATTAATCCTTCACACATTAGTTCGAAAAGTTTGGTATGAAATATTATTAATCGCTCGTCTTTTGCCATTTTGAATTCAGAAACACGATCAATCACCAGAATGAAATGTAATCATATCTCATATCAATGAACACACGCCTAATCCAGGAACATTATCAATTTATCATCACTCAATACATACCAACTTTCCATCCCGTGTTGTTCAAATTAAGCAACAGCACAGATAGATATATATGAGTATCATATCATTGTTGAGCATTAGTTAAGGCGAATCTCATCCAAGCTACTTTTATCTTGTAATCGTGACTTCTGCTGAATTTGGAAGTAATCTCGGTATTTAATGCTTCTGAACAATGGCTTATAATTCTGCAGTAGCTCCGGCAAAGGTCCAATTTCCTTATCTAGCGCAGGTCCATTCGCCAGCACAACACTGATCCTAGTGTCTGCATTGTTGAGTATTGCTCGGTGCATCACCCTAGCGTACTTCCCATTACTCACAACCTATGTTAGAATGGGTTGCATAATAGCATTAGATATCAAACCAAGGTTAATTAGTAATGCAACAAATGAAAGAGCAAAAGTGGGAATGAGTGAGTGACCTCGAGTTGATCTGAAAGCAAAACAATTAGGCAGTTGGGAAGGGGATTGACATTGACCCATTTGCCATTGTGCTTAACCTGAAGCCCTCCAATTCCATTCTGCGTGAGCAAGGTCAATAAACCTACGTCAGAATGAGAAGGCAGCCCCAGAGCAAGGTGCGGTTGTGGACATGGTGGATACAGGTTCACAACAAACAGCTGATGGCCAGAGTCAAAATCAGTGGACTCGATTATGGAATTGGATTCTAATCCCAAACTCTCTGATATTCCTTCAAGCAACTTCCTTGTCACACCTCTGATTTTTTTGCTGTAATCATAAGCAACTTCCCTGCAAGGCCAAGAAATTAAATTAACAGTGCATAAAATGTTGAGTTCATTAATTGATTGATTGATTGATTGATGTTACTACTACTTACCTGTAACCTGGTGGCTTGTAGGGGAAGTTGAATTCAGGAAACGTGATGGCCTTGAGATAATCTCTCCAATAATGAACATTCTCTGCTTCTGGACAGAAGCTGGTGCCATGCCTGATCGGTTCAAAGGGTCCTTTATTACCAAACTCCTTCTTTTCTTCCATCGGCAAATCATGAAACTCGCGAGACTTTTTCATCAACTCCTCCACCAGGCTCTCGGGAATTCCATGATTTGTGAGCTGATGATAAGCAAGTGAGTGATAGTTGAAAGTGAAATTCATTAGGGAAAAGAAAAGATTTTGAATTACCATGAAGAAACTCCACTCTGCACAGGCCTTGCCGAGTTGGTGCACGGCTTTGGCGTGGATTTGAGGGTCATGCGAAGTGAGGAGAGACAAGTCGATGACTGGGATGGAAGCAGCAAGCTCATCTGCTACATCATCATCATGGTGCTCTGTGATGGAGTGGTAGGTGTAAGGGATCAGAGAGGCTCCCTTTGATTCTGCAAAGGCTTTGATGCTAGAAATATCAGATGCATGAACCTTTGGTGCTTCTGGTTGTGATGAGGAAATGGAAGCTGCAGAGGCCATGGATATTGTTTGTGTACAATGTCACAAATTATTGGATAGAAACCACAATTGTTGACCTTAATTTTTGCACGTAGGCTTTGTCCTTATTTCTTAAAGAAATACACGGGGGGAAAATTACTAATAAGAAAAAAATAAAAAATAAAATAATGAATACATAAGAGATGATGTGATAAAAAAAAAAAAGGGGGCAAAAATGAGATAGCAGACTGAAGAAAGTGTAAATATATATTTATAATAAGAAAAAAAAGGTATTATTTAATATAATAAGAAATAAAAATTAAAACGTGTGTAAGATACTTATAAAGAAATCACGGTTGTTTTATAGATTAAATATGTTTTTGTATCTTAAATTCGAGTCGATTATTTTTTTTTTCTCCAAATTAAAAATTATTTTTAATCTCAGAATTTCATGAAATATTATCTTAATTGGTTCGTCGCCATTGACGATATTAGAGGCGTTGCCAACATTTACATGCCTATCAGCGTTATGTTAGTGTAATTAATTAAACAACATGAAAACGAAAGAAAATACAAATACACCATAAGGAGAGTGTAGCTATTGGTTATTGAGAAATTTTCTTCTACATATTAGAATGAATCAATGAACCCGTACTTCTATGGTTGTTCTTCACGGTTGCCTCCCTTCTACCTCTAATGTCCAGTTTTAACATCCAGAATTCATGCCACTATAAGCCCTTATGAACACTTTTCTGGACCATGACAAAAATTTAACAATCAAAAAATGAAGATCTCGTATAGAGTTTCTAGTTCAATAACTCAGAACAAACCATGTCTTCAAAAGTTCATGAGAAGAAGAGATTATTCAATGGAGTTGCGGGGAATCGAACCCCGTGCCTCTCGCATGCGAAGCGAGCGCTCTACCATATGAGCTACAACCCCTTTTGAACATTGAACCTACTTGTTTAATTTTATTTTATGTTAAGTTATGAATGTCATTATTCATTAATATCAGACAAACTTTATATAAAATTTAAATTCGGTCCAATCAATTAAATAAGTAATATTAAAGGTATGAAGGCCATTAATATGAGACAAACTTTACATATAATTTAATGAAAAATTAATTTTTAAATTTTATAGTTTAATGTGAATCTCATCCTAAAAAATATAATTTATTATAAATTGGAATATCTCATAAATTTAGCACAACTAATTTATCGTAACTTTACATTAAATTTATATTGTTATTTGGATCAATTTTTCACTGTATAACATTAGGGAAGAATTTAGTTATATATGTTTTATTTTCATGTTGTTTTTTAAAAAAGAAGGGGGCCTAAAGGCCCATATTTTAAAAAACTTTATAAATAGTGGGCGAAGTGGAATGTTCTAGACTTTAGTGTAAATATTGTTTCAAGAAAAAGAATAAGAGTGAAGAGTCGATCCAGTTATCACTTACCACAGCAAACACTCTAGAGTTCTAAGCAATGGCGATTATCTCCGATTTCAACGAAGAGGAGCCGAAACCCGCTCACTCTTCACCACCGCAACCCCAATCCTCTTCTTCTTCGTCTTCGTTCAGTGCTACTTTTGACCGGTCAAATCCCATCGCTTTCCTGGAGAGAGTCTTCGAATTCGTCTCCGAACAGAGCGACTTTCTGGCGACGCAGAGCGCCGAGAAGGAGATAGTGTCGCTGGTGCACGCCGCCGGGAAGAAGAAGAGAGAGCTTCTCAAGGCGGAGAGAGAAAATGCCGATAAGAAGAAGAGAGAGGACCTCAAGGTCACGGAGGAGAGACAAAAGGTGGAGAAGAGATTGAATGAAGAGAAGGAACTCAAAGCCGAAGACACCAACAAAAACGAAAGCGCCTCCAGAGGTAAACCTACGAAAACGATTTCACCCTCTTTTTTTCAATGTGCAATTATGTCTTGCCCTAACAATTTTTTATTTCTTTTGTGTGTTGATTATGATAATTATCAAATTGACAATGAGCATTATTACTTTAGGGTTTGGTGATCGCTGCCATAAGGCACATTTTTCAATGTGCAATTATGTCTTGTCCTAACAATTTTTTTTCTTGAGTATTGCGTACTATCAGATCGACAATAAGCATTATTAATTTAGGGTTTGGAGATTGCTTCGATTAGGCACAATTTCCAGTAATAGGATATGGGTCCTGTTAACTATTGCCCTTAGGAATTGGTTAAGGAATCTATAAACTGAAAAGTTTCTATTGGAAGAGTGCTTGAATTCTCTAGAATTAGGCAACAAAAAATTGTATTGTGATTCCAGCTGCTTGTATACACTTGATGTCCTTCAATGTGCATTAGACACACATCTGTTTTGGGGGCTGATATTCTTTTATTTATTTTCTTTCAATACCTGGACAGTTCCAAACAAAGGTAATGGCTTGGATCTGGAGAAATACTCTTGGACTCAGTCGCTTCAAGAGGTTAATGTGAATGTTCCGGTGCCAAATGGAACCAAATCGAGATTTGTTACCGTTGAGATAAAGAAGAACCATCTAAAAGTTGGACTCAAAGGCCAGCCTCCAATTATTGAGGTCAGTTTGTCCTTTAATATGATTGATTATTGAAAGATGTATTCTATGATTTTAGTTATTTTTTCCTGATTGATGATATGATGACTCAGTTCATATTTATTATCTTTATGTCACTTTTCAGTTATGACTATGCTTATAAATGACTTAAAAAATTTTCAGGGGGAGTTTCATAAGTCTGTCAAGCCTGATGATTGCTATTGGAGTATAGGTAAGATGAAACTTTGAAGTTACAATACATGCATTGTGTGCATCCATGAGCTAATGTTGGGGGTGTGGTTTTTTGTTGTTTTGTTTATCGGTGGGGAGTAATGACCTCATTATCTAACACTTTACATCAAAACCTATTTTGCAGAGGATCAGAATTCAATTTCTATTCTTTTGACCAAGCATGATCAAATGGAATGGTGGAAATGTCTAGTGAAAGGTGATCCTGAAATTGATACCCAAAAGGTTGAACCTGAAAACAGCAAACTTGGTGACCTGGATCCTGAGACTCGACAGACTGTTGAAAAAATGATGGTAATCAGTTGATGTTGATGATATTTACGTTAAATTGGTCATATTAGTTGTGGTTGTTTACTCAGTTAGCATCATCGTCATCATCGTTGCCTAAGGTCTTTTTGATATTTAGAATCCACCCATTCATTTGTTGGTTAACTGTTAAAATGTAAGCCATATAAATTCTGATATGTTTGCTTCTGGTTATTTGTCTTGTAATTTGTTGAAGATATCTTAGTTTATTGCTTTTGTTAAGACTCATATAAAAAGACTGAATAATTGAACCCTTTATAATATAGCCTTAGGATATAAACATCTGCTGGCATTGCTTAGATATGACTTTATGAGGACGTTCGTTTGCTAATTGATTTACATTCTCTTGTACTGTTACATAGTTTGACCAGAGGCAGAAGTCTATGGGCCTCCCTACCAGTGAAGAGCTCCAGAAGCAGGAAATGTTGAAGAAATTTATGTCTGAGGTGTGGATTGTTGACTTGCCCTCTTTGATTTATCATCAGTTGCTTGACTGATTTATCTGTTTTGTTTTTGTCTATGTTTTGCAGCATCCGGAGATGGACTTTTCAAGGGCTAAAATATCATAAATGGTGCATTACTATTGACATCCTTTTTTGGGTCTGACCTTATTGCTTGCAGGCTGGTCCAGCTATTATTATACTATAGTGTTTACCTTTGGTCTCAGTTTAGTATGGTGTTATCTCTTTTTGGGTTGTGAAACGCAATGAACTTTGTTCATAGTAGTTTCTTTTTTGGATAGAGAATTTGCAGTCAGATATATATTGGAAACGACCTTTATTGCATACAGGTTGGTCCAGCTCTTCTTATACTTACTGGTGTTACCTTTGATCGCGGTTTATCTTGTTAACACTTTGATTGTGAACACGGTGAAACTGTGTTCATAATAGTTTATATTTTGGATTGGGAATTTGCGGCTAGATGTATTTTCAACTAGAATTGATTTTGAACTATTAGATATGATCGAGATGTATGCCTAACTTAATTTGAATCAAAACATTGAAACGCGTCTTCATTAGTTGATTTTCTAACTTAGAACAAACATGGCTTAAGTGTCAAAATCTCCAAGCAAATCTTGTTGAGACCAAAAAAATAGATGTCGTAGCAGTCAGAACAAATTAAGATTCATTTTCTGTGTAATAGAAAGGGGGCAGACCCAAAAAAAAAGATAGAGAGAGATGACCCAACATTCAGGATAATTAAGATTCTTTTTTCCCGTGATATATTGAGGTTTAAACTTTGAACTGCTTCTAGTGCTATCTCTTTATCGACATAAAATGGGGTTAAATAAACATTTTTCTAAAACAAGTCAGACAAGCGCTAAACAAGGCCTGACAAAATATTTGAGACAACAAAATAAAAAATGCATAGGTAAATTAAGACAAGATTTATGTGCTACAATTATTTGGGGTGCCTCAAATGCGCACTAGTACTGGAAAGATGTGCATATTTGAAATAATGAAGAGTTATGTGCAAGGTAGTATACTGGCATGTTTGATTTTGCGTTATGCATTCAACGATGTGCATATTTGAAATAATTATGAGTTATGTTCAAGGTAGTATATTGGCATGTTTGCATATTTGAAATAATGAAGAGTTACCTTTACATTTTTTTTACTTGTGAACGTTTAAATGTACAGCGTGTTAGGTTCCATCATGAACCTCCCAAAATTGGGTTAAAAACGTCACGATCCCAAATAGCTTGCAGTTACTGCGAAAAATAAGCTCAACACATTACTGCACCAATGCATGTTCAAATTAGGCGATGCAATATGGTTTTTAGAGTAATTTTGAATGGTTGTTTAATTCCTTACATGACCTCATGGTAATTTTTACAAGAAAAAACAATGCAGTATTTTTTTCCTTATAATGTGATTATTACTTGTGGAAGCAATGTCCTTTCACCAACTTTAAAGTAAAGATGAAAAAAAAATGGAGCCAACAATAGTAAAAACTAAAAAGTAACATTATTAGGTCATGTTTTTGTCTATCAGAAAAGCCAACTTCTTGCCCCTAGCTCCTTTTCTACCTTGGAGTTAGCTGTAAGACTGCTCAAAAAACTACTTTTAAAAAATTATAATTAACAATAACTTATTATTATATAACTAATTATATAAAACTGATTATAAAACTATACTGGTGTATAAATAATTATTTCAAATATCTTGTTTTTTATTTTAAATAGTTGTAGTTAAACTTATTTTAATAAGTGATTATTTTCTAATAACTGGTTGGCTGAATTTATGTATTCTATAAGAGCATCCAAACAGGAAGCACAATTACGCATTGATATGTCAATTTTAACATATTGACTCCAAGGGTGACGAAAGTTGAAGCAGCCGTGCGAAGGTTCCCATCTAGCTAAATTTGCCTACATTAACGACTATTTTAATTTAGTCACACTATATACAAGGGTAATTTTTTAAGTTTTGCATTGATTTTATTTTATTTTTTAAATTTTGCACCCACGATTGCATAAAACTCTGCCGTTAAATTAGTGTTTGGTAAAATTCAGCACTGAGCTAGTGTTTGGCAAAACTCTAACATTAAAGTTATTAAAAAAAAATCAAATATTAATTATATTTTTTTACATTATTGGTTATTTGTTAGTTAATTTATCGATTAATCTTATTAAATAATTTTAATTAAATAAGTTAATTTATAACAGGAAACTTTGATTTTCAACACCTAACTTATAATAGTTTATAAGTTTTAAGTTAACTTATCCTGATTTTATCCAACATAACCTTAATAAACATAAATAATTTACAAGCATTATATATATAAGGGCTGTGCAGTAATATTATTTTGCGCATTTATTAATGAAAAATAAAAGTTTCAACAACAATAATAGAAACAGAAAAGAAAAGTCAATGAAAAAGAAAGAGCCTGTACTATTATTTTCATGATTCTGACCTTTTATGAGAATGCGCGTCATATTTTAATGTCTACTCTGTAAGGTGTCCGGTGTGCTTAAATGCAGTTGTAGTTTTGTAAGTTTGTTATCGATCATTTGCCAATTTGGATAAAATGCGAACGGTGATATTAAATTAGAGTTTTAACATTTACTACTAAATTACTAATAATAGATCACCTTACTAATAATCGCCTAACCTAATTGTTTGTTGGAGATTCAACGTCCATTAGAGATTAAGTCAAAATAATATATATAAATAAAAAATAAAATTTATTTTATGTCAATTTTATATAATTGAATTAAGTCAATAATTTATATAATAAAATAATATTAGAATATATTATAACGAATGTTGTTAAATTTATTGTATCACCTTCTATATCAATTAAATATGAGTTTAATAACTATTTACGAATAATATAAAATAATTTTACATTATTATTTAATTTATTTTAAGATAATTATTTTAAAATAAAATTACATATATAATGATATTATAATTAGATATTATGATTAGATGAATTATGATTAGATGATTATATAAAATTTTACAATATTAATATATAACCCTTTTTCATTAAAGATTAAACTAATTTTATAAAATTTAATTATGCCCATAACTCACTTTCTAAAACTTATAACCAATTGTCATGTCAGTATTGTAATGGATGCCGGTGAATAAAAATTTTCATCCTGTTTCTCTCTTTCAATTTCATGTTGATAAAATAATGTTAATAAAATAAGTTTTTTTTATATTTTTTTGGTTAAAAATAATTATCACACGTCTCTCTTAGACTCATACTACAATTAGCGAGACAAAATTAGAGACAGACACCAAGAGAGGATTTGAATCCTCCTTCTACTTGAGAACAAAATGCGTGTAGTTTCTGTACCTATTTGATTTGAGGAGTGTTAGTAACATAATACTTTCGAAAATATTCTTTAATATTAATTAAAATTTATTAAAAATTATCAAAATCATGAGTTTCACATAAATTATGTGTTTTACAATAAATTTAAATTAATAATAATGTGTGTTTAAAAGAATGTAATAGAAAATATTATTTTTTATCTGTCATTAAATAAATGTGTGAATTAATTAATGATCAAAAAACAAATAAGGATAGTATAATTAAGAGAGTAATTAATTTAATTGGGCAAAATTACACTTTTGGTCTCTCAGTTTATCTCTAATTTCGAATTTGGTCCCCCTATAATTTAATTCACAAATTTGGTCCCCCAATTTTATAAATCCTTGCAAAATTGGTTCAGGAAGCTCGATTTAGACGTTGACCATTAACCTCAGATGTTGACTGTCACGTGTCAATGCCTCATGTCAACGCCACGTGTCAATGTCTGAGTGGTTTCCTGTAAAGGCTTTATTTTTTGTAGGTAAAGTTATACTTTTGGTCCCCCGGTTTTACTCCAATTTCAATTTTGGTTCCCTTATAATTTAATTCGCACATTTGGTCCCTCAATTTTATAAATCTCTTTATAAATTGAACCAAAATTCATTATTGGAGAAGTTGTATTTCAAATTTCAAACAAAAATATCATTGTCATACATATGCCACTTAAACAGTCGTATACACATAATACCGCATGAGGGAACAAAAAAAGAAAAAAATAGGGGGTTATTACAGAACTTGTTAAAGAAATCTGAAAATTTCAGATCCAGGTTGGGATTCATGCGCTATTTTCCCAAGTTGAACAACCCCGAAAGTGGGAGAGAAACAAAGAGTGATTTTTCTCTGGGTTCCAAGCGAGTGAAAAACTTGCGATGAAAAAGAAGTGCGAGATTTATCAAGACCTACCATGTCTCTAGCATCAGTAGCTAAACTATTCAAAAGACCAATTTTGCAGGAATAATTTATAAAGAGATTTATAAAACTGGGGGACTAAATGTGTGAATTAAATTATAGGGGGACCAAAATCAAAATTGGAGTAAAATTGGGGGACTAAAAGAGTAATTTTACCTACAAAAAATGAAACATTTACAGGGAATCACTCAGACGTTGACACGTGTTATAGACACGTGGCAGTCACATGTGGCATTGACACGTGACAGTCACACGTGGCAGTCAACGTATGAGATTAACGGTCAACGTTTAAATCGGACTTCCAAAACCAATTTTGCAGGGATTTATAAAACTGAGGACCAAATTTGTGAATTAAATTATGGGGGGACCAAATTCGTAATTGGAGATAAAGTGGAGGACCAATTTTACAATTTTACCGTTTAATTAATGACAGATAAATAGAATTTTTTTAAAAAAAATCCGATAATCAAGAAGCAACCGAGGGAATATGTTACTACTAGTATTTCTGATTTGTTTTTCGGTCATTATTCTTGGGTGCACAACCATCTTATATTTTGGACATGAGCACGGAGGCTTCATGGGCTTCCTGGGCCATAACCCAGCATCAATGTTTCCTTGTGGGATACTTCAAAATTCAATAATGAAGAAAAGGAATTAAATTAAGTTGGTACTGTTGACAAAAATCTGCAACTACTGTGGAAGTAAAATAAAAGCATACTCTTTCCCACCAACAACATGGAGATACGTGCCACTATTTGCCACATGTCCCTTTCCTCATAAAGGTAGATGATAGCAAATGACAACTTCACTTCATTGTCGTCTTCTCCGGTAAGGTCATTAACCTTGTGGCCTATATAATTTCATATAAGCACATCATAATGGTCGAGAAAGTGAAACCCTTTTTGTATCTTCTGATATATTCAGTTTTGGACCCAAAAGAAAGAAAACTAGTAACAATCAAAATGATGTTTTCAAAAGGGAGTTTAATTCTCACTTGTTTCTTTAATTTTAGGATATCGATTAAAGTATGAAACTCTGGTTTGTCTCAGGATCCAAAGTGCCTAGTAGTACATACCTTGATCATGTTTAAATCGGTAAAATATTTAAGCTCACCCTCACATCTATATTCGGGTTCACTTTTTTTATTTATTAACGAAGTTTCTATTTATGAAGAATTATTTATAATTTTACAAATGTTATTAGTATCCTAGAAGAAATAAAATATTTAAATTTTAAATACAGTCAAGTATTTTTAAATTCAAGGCATATATATTCATGCAATTAGACTCAGACTTAAGGGTGTTTTAAATTTAAAATAACTCGTACGTCTAAATCTAATTTGTGTATTTATTAAACAATAAATTATTTCTATAATGTACCGTATATAGTATATACTAATACTAGGGTTCGAAGATCCATCAACCATACGATAAATCAGCCCCACGTGTAATGATTTTCAAAGTGACATATGCTCACAATTTGAATTAGTTTGAATAAAATTGAAGTATTTATAAAAAGAAAAAAATGAATAAAAAGGATCAAATAATTTTTTTTGATTTAAAATTAGTTTATGCATCTCATCTTTTATAATTTTTTTCATTTATAGTCTGGTCATTCATTCATTTTATTTGTTTATAGGTTAAAGAGAATTAGTTGATTTTAACTCATGAAAAAATAATTTGTTTTTATCCTCTTAAATTCTTATTTATTTATTTATTACGATTGTTTAATAATAAATTTATTAACTCTTGGTATTGTATTGTTTTAGAAAGAATAACATTGAATGCATAATTATTGCAAGGTGCACCTCATCTTATAGTTTACCAAGGTAGTAAGATTAGAGTGGACTTGTGTAGAAAATAAGGTCTGATTGGGTATTTTTCACAAATAAAATAAAAAAGGTCTGATTAGATATTTAGATGGTGGAAACTGTATGAATGTGAGGTGATATGTGTAAGTGTAATTTATTTATGTATGTGTGAGCAGTGCATTTTTTGGTGCACGGCAGAGTGAGTAAGATTTTCGACTTGTTGACGGGGTTAAGAAAAAAATTAATTAAATAAAAAATATAGAACTAATATTTCTATTAATAGAAAATTATATAATTATATTAACTAAAAGATAATATATAATAAAAGAAATAGAGCAGGGATTTGATTTAAATATACTATATACAAATGATTTTACACTATTAATCATTATATATAATAAAAATATTTTTTTTATAATAATTATTTTAAAAGTTATATTTATGTAAATTTTAATTAATTTACAATACGAATATTTTATATTGTTAATGCATAAAAATGAAAAATCAAACTCGTAAATGAAATAGATGAAGTAATTTTTTATATATATTTTAAGGTGGCTAAAATATTTTTTATGATTATTTAAATACACTTAAAAAAATGGGGGAAAAGACAATCTAATTCAAATTCTTTTTAATCAATTTATTTATTTTCTACTAAATACGTACACTTGTCATTAAATAAAAAATATTTTCAGTTTAAAATAAAACTATGCACATAATTAAAGAGTTATGATGCTCTCCTGAGTCCCATATATGTGACATGAATAATCAGTGTCTTGAGAAATTCTAGTATATTCCACAAGAATGATATGTTATTCCGGAATCTTGGATGGGACCCTTATATCAGAACCACCTATATTCGAAGGTTGTGGTCTTATATAATGGAAAAAAGAAAATCCTTCCCCTAAAAGAAGTGTGTTTTCTCCTTGTATTGTATGGATACTTTCCTTTTCCACTCATAAAAAAATATTAATACTTTTTTATCACTAAACTTATTATATTTTTTCGTATAGATAAACACTATTTGGAAATAGTTTTATTGTAGAAATTAATTATTAAAAAAATCTTTTAAAATTATAAAACATTTTTTCAATATGATAAATTGATAACTATAGACTATATAGTTGCCTTTTTTCTACATTTGAAAAAATAACTGTTAGATATAGAAATGATGAATGGCTTTATCTTAAGCAAAATATAATATTGCTAAATTATATTACATGTTTTTATCTTATACAACACACATATTATTAAGAGAGAGAAAAAATAATGCATAAAATAGAAAATTCGATTTATTAACTCCTCTTTGTTTTCTATGATCTTTTGCTCTCTCTAAATAATTAAAGATTACAAATCGAATTATTCATGCATAAAATAGAAAAATCGAATCATTAATTTTTTCATTCTCTCTGTTTTTTTTTTTTTTTTAAGTAACGAATGTTACCTATCTCAAACCAATTTTCTGTATTACTTAACAAGATCAAATTGCACGTCCAAAACTTTGCAGAAAATGATGCATGTCCCTTTAAGACTAGTCACATTGGGTTTCAATAATTTCATTTGACATATCTTGTCACATATGAATACGGATACGACGATGTGTCGTAATAAGTTTGCTGGCCAAGCACAAACAAAATGACTAGCAACAAACATTCAGTTTTTGTTGTGGAGTTATTCTGTTTTAACAAAATAAAAATCGTATGTTTACACAAACCAGGCATTCGATAAATAACTATTTGTTTTGTTGAAATATTTAAGCAAATTAAACAATTACCTCAAATACAATAATTTTTGCACGTTTATCTAATTCTAAATTAATTTGTTGGTAAAAAAAACTCTCATCCTAAACTCAAATATTGTTTGAATAACATTGCTTTTTCTACAAGTTGAGCACTTGAGCCTGGCGATATAAAATCAGTAATCACATCAAATAATTACGTGATTTTAGTAAAATTCTCATAATATCCAAGCTCAACAAAGTATGACAAGTTGGACATAGTGATTTGATGTGGCATGCTACTACTTGTTGGTTGAATTTTTTGGCATCTTTCAAAGCACAAATGGGGCTTTTCTGGCGTGTAGTGTGGCTTTCCCTCTCATGAATATGTCCATGATGTGCCTCTTATTCACGGTTCACTTAGCTTATGAACACACTACACAGGGACTTTAGGCTATCGCTCCAGTCATTTTCTTCTGCATCTCCTTGCCCTGCATCATTATAGCAAAGACAATTTGCGCTCTCAATGATCATTATTTCAGTTTACTTAAACCATCTGCATTCATATCATCAACTGGGTCTAACTTAATCAATTAAGATACGTCAATATTGTAAATTTTTTGGTATTGTTTTTAAATTCTTATGGATCAAATAAAAATTCTGGATTCATATCATATGCATGTAATGTTCGTTTTCAAATTTCTATTTCGTTCTCCATGAAAATAAATTAAATAAAACCTATTATTCCTAATGTTGTAGTTAATTGAAACAAACAATAAACCTATTGCTATTGTTACTTGAATCATAACTGGGGTCGTGATTTAAACTATTAATCATGTCATGGAGCTACCAAAATGAGTTTAAGCTCATAATCCACCTCACTTTAACACCCACAATTATTATGTGAATTAGTCTCAATCCTTTCTCCACTTCCTTCTTCTCTCCTCTTATTATGCCTGCAATAAATCGTGAATACAAAACCTTTCACAGGTACCGGTGTCCAATGACGGATCCACGTGTTACAGTGTGGTAGGAGCTGTTACACCCACTAACATTGTACCATTTGTTTGTGAATATATAATAAGGAAAAAGTTGTATATAGAAAGTATAGACACAATGCATGCTAGTTGACATCAGAAAAATATCGAGAGAATAGATAAAAGTGTAGATATAATAGATGATATAATTTGATACCAAAATATATGAAGATAGAAAAAAAAATTATATATATATATATATATATATATATATATATATATGAGTGTTTATATATAATTAATAGTATATTATATTCAACATCTAACAAAAGGAATTCCTCTCTTAGCTATTTCAAACTATATTTCTTTTATCTTAAATTTTTTAACTGTCTAACTCTTTTAATATACTCTCTTTTACTCTATTTTTAAATTAAATTTCAATTATGTATTAAGAAATTATTATCAATAGTTAAAAAAATCTAATATTCAGTAAAAAAATCTAATATTAAATTTTAAATTGTTTGTCATAAATCCAAAATCTAATTTATATATTTAAATATATTTATTTATTATGAATTTTAATTATAATACAATTTAAATATTAAAATTATTTATTATTTAAATTTTAATATAAAAAATTATCAAATATATACTCCAAGTGCCATTGTAGCAACGCTGCTCAATAATGTTTCGACTTTCGTGGAGGGTAAGGATCATGACATGTGCATCACGAGAGTAGCTTTTCAATTGTTATTCACGAAAAAAAGATGCCGGATTGTTAGCCCTCTCGCAGGAAAAGAAAAAGCATTTGTTAGTTTTGTTTCTTATTTAAATTTTTTAATTTTTAAAAATTATAGAAATTTAATTAGTCATTGTTTGACGGCTGTTGAGCGACTAAAAATTAAAAACATATAAGAGTGTAAAACCAAAAAATTAAATAGGGGTTTTTCTGTTGTGGAAATCAGGGGATATTGAAATAAAAGTACTTTATTTTAAAGTAATAAAATTCTATTTAAATTGTATATTTTTTTATAATAAATTGCACACTCCTCCTTTAAGAGTCATGGATATAACATTATCCTCCTATTTTATTTTAAGAAACACACTTTCCTTCCCACCTCTGATAGATTAAAATATATGGCCTTTTTTTAATTTTCTGTTAAAATTTCATTAGTTTTCATTAAAAAAATTATCAAAAATATCCTTTTACACTATCCCCTCAAAGATGCAAGTATGACAGCTCTCTCCCTCCACCGTGATCATATTGTGTGCCTGTGATTTTTTTTTTTTTACATAATCTCTCACTTAAATTGAGAACATTGCATATATATATATATATATTAAATATTTTTAATTTTTAATTATGTATTAATTATTGTACATGAGTTGGGAACACTAGATTAATAAAATGTATTGAAGAGTTTTTAGTTGCGACTATTTACTGTGCATATTTGGTAGGCTGGTAAATTTAATGTACCTAAACTACATTTAATCTAGTTTATTAGATTTGATACTTTATTTATATATACTCTTTCGTACAAAAAATAAACATGTTATTTTATACAGATAAAAAAAAATTAATAAATAGATGAAAAGAGAATATAATTTCTCAAAATTAATTTTATTATTAATACTACATTAAAAAGTTAAAGTGATATTTATTAGGAGTATTACTAGAAAAGTAATCAATATTACATTAAAAAAAACTAATATAACACTTATGTTGAGATTTTTTTTTTATAAATTTTTAACTAAAAATAAAAAAGTACACAATTGAATTATTCAATTTAAATAAGTATATAGTTCAATTATACATTCCAATTTTTATTAGTTTTTACAAATATTTTTTTATATAAATAAAATCATATTCAAATCATTTTGTGTTTAAATTTATTTTTGAATAATATTTTTATCATAGTTAATACTATCAGATAACTTGATATCTTTAGGGGAGATATTAGAAAAGTGGTACGTAAATTATTTTGTTTCCTTTTTTCCTTGGAAAAGAAAAATTAAAATCAAATCTCATAAACATGGGGATGATGATAATTCGTGTTTGTAGAAGGTAGTTGTGTTTGTTTTTAGATAATAATAATAATAATAACTTAAGTTTCACAGTCATTTTTAAAAATAGTTTAAATAAATTAAGTTATATTTATGTATTTATTTAAGAGATATTTCTAATAAATAGATAAAAAAAAACAAAAATGAATTAAATAATTAAGTTTTAAAATTCCAGACTCTGATCTAAATCATAAAGTCTTGTACACTTTATAATCCTATAAACTTATCTTTATATAAACCTTTTGATCCAATGAAATAACACATTATTGTTATGGAAAAATGATAGTGATTATGGTTTTTAAAGGTATCCAAACATGTTAATGGTATAAATTAAATGTATGTTTGATGTGTTGGCGTCATGCACTTTGAGAAGATGAAGCTTTGAAATAAACTAACGTTGGAGGAGATTCTAAATTATGTGGGATGAATAATTTTTAACAGCTCTATCCTTGACAGAGTCACTCTTTGGAGCCTTTTCTATTCACCCACGTCATATCAGTGCTCAACTCCAAAGAATCTAAAGAGTAAAGCGTGACTTCGAGTTTGGGCCACGTGAGAAGGAGCCCATTTACTAGAACAATTCCCATGACAACTTGTCTAGAAAGACAAACCATTATGACCTATTAGAGCACGAGATGGTCCCCTCCACCTGCTCTCTCTGTCACACACACCCCCCACACTTTTTTTTTTGTCTTTTCCTCTTTTGATCTTTTCTACTTTCATAATTTCTTCCCTAATAGTTATAGCCCTTTCCTCATTGGTGTTACTCACTCAAGGCGTGAATCTGGGCCCTATAGACAAGACACTCCTTGCGCTCATTTGTCTAATATGGAAAGAGAGTTTCTAAGCTTAATTAAGTAAAATCTTCCATGTTCAAATATTAATGTGCTTAAGGTTCATGCGTGCATAATTAGACGAGTTGATTCACGAGTCAGTGATTTGAGCCAAGCATGATGAACTGACAGCCAAGTTGGGGTCCTGAAATAACTTTTATAACGTGAATGAATTAAAGACATTGTTAGAAGTTTATAATTTTTCATGCATTCTGATTAACGAACTAAATTAAATTTTTTTCAACAAGAGAATAACTAGGATGATAAAATAGTGTATAAGATACTTAATTAGCTCTTAATAAAAAAAAAACTAAAAAAATCTTTCGTTAAATTAAACTTTTTCAGTAAGAGAATAACTAGAATGATAAAATAGTGTATAAGATGCTTAATTAGCTCTTAATAAAAAAATAACTGAAAAGATGTTTAATTAACGCATAAACAAAACATTGACCAAATTCATTTAATAATCCTTTTGCTTAGTCAACTGGTTCCGGTAAATTAAGCGATCCCTGCCGTGATTCTTCAAAACTACAGTCTGAAATTGTTTATTCTCGTTTGATTCCATAATTTTCAGTAACACAAACCATGGCTTAGAGATTCCACACCAGTGGCCATTGGCCAAAACACAAAAGAACTAAGTACGTTTTCCACCTATACAGGTGGTAAGCACACAAAGTGAACCAATTTCCAAAACAAAAAAGTTTATTTGAACTTGGCGGAACCAACAGAATTTTTGTTCATTAATTCTGTATCCGTAGACGCTGAAGGACACATAATACAGAATGCATCAGCCAAAAATAATGCCCCCACGCGTAGTGAAGCCATCAGAACAAACAAAAGTGTTTGCCCTGAAATGGACATCTCAAATTAACTTTGTTTTGTTCTATCAGCTAGACTCGGTCATGGTATTGGTACCAAACTAAGAGGCATTTTTGCTTTTTTCTTTTTCTTCTTTCACATGACACATAGATAGGTTCGATCCTAGAGGGCTCCTTTCCTTAAATTTCCTATTTTCTAATAAGGTTATAGTACCCTCCTATTTTAGCCATGTTCAGGTCAACATCCCATGTCTCCTCATTGCTCAAAAAAGAAGGAAAAAGAGGAGCATAATAAAAACACCTCTCAGTGGTTTGAAATTCCTCCCACACTTTTTCATCCGTTTACTTTACAGCCTAGTTTGAGTAGTTTCATATTCCCCCGCGGCCATAGAGTTTACAGCTATTTTATAAAGTTGACTTTGATGTATACGTCTAAATTAAAGCGCTAATGAAAGGAACTGGATAATAGTAATAGCAAATTGAACTTGTTACACGGTAGCACTTCATTAGAATTAAAATCGTCTCAATAACTTGTCTTAACCAAGTTTTCAAAATGAAATACATAAAAAAGAAAATAAATAAATAGTTTCCTAAAACTAACTAAAAGAGTCTAACTCAGTTGAGTTAGTTAAACATAAAGTATAAGTGTTATAAATTCATTCATGTTGTGTTTAAATTATAATCAATTATTTCACGAACTCAGTTATGATATGAGGAGTATACTTGATTGGATTTGAGTAAAAAAACTCATTTTCAATCAAAATCTTTTGTACTTCTTCATAACAAACATTTTTGCACACTTATCTTTTTTTATATACTAATTAACACATAATTTAGTTTTAGTATATTATTCACATAGCGTATTCTTTCGTCCTCTAGTTAAACATGTGATAATCAGGTTCATTTTTAGTCTCTTTGGGTTTATGCACTCGAGACTGTGAGACTATTTACCTCTTCGTTCCTCGATCGATCATGTGACAACCAGACTCACTCTTAATCTCTTTGTGCTTACACACTCGAGAAATTTATACATGTGTATCCCTTCATCCTTCGATCAATCATGCGACAACTAGGTTCACCCTTTAGTATACTACTCGTATCACTCTTTGTGCTTATATGTTTGAGAGACTACGGGACTATGTACCCCTTCACCTTCCTTGGTTGGAGTCTATGAAGGGGTCACCTCAACATCTGATCCTTTAGGGTTACCAAATTGTGTATCGCTTATATCATTGACTCCCAAGTTACATATAATTTTACTATATACACTCGAAGATCTCAAAGTGTTGATTACATCATGATAACATAAGATCTCTCAAGAAGATAAATGTGTTAATTACAATACATTTTTATATATACATCTATTTATTCAAACTAGAGGGATAAATTACAGTTCATACTTAAATGTACTTGAATTAGATCATCTTCCTCTAAGATAAATTTAGTTACAGAAACAAGTAGGAAATTACAACATTTAAAAAGCCTTGTTGAATAAAATGTTAATATAAACTTAGATACCTCTATAAAAAAAATTGCCCGTCAAAATTAAATTCTAGAGTTGTACGGGTTGACATTCTTCCGTTCTGCATTGCACGAGTTAGTGGGAACTTGTTTGAATCAACCTTTCACTTAGTAAGCTTCAACTCACAATAAAATATGGAGTTTTACTTCTAGAATTTTTTATTGTTATTTTCAGTTGCCGTAAGTGGCACTCATTACTTTATGCTTATAGTGTTTAAGAAATGGACAAAAATTAGGTTCATTCACTTCCTAAATTAATGTTTCTTAAACTCAATTTACGAATGTGGACGAATAGAACACGCCACATCGAAAGAGAATTTGAATAATCTCATCAAACTGAAAAACAGAATCTATGATCTTTAATTTCATCGTTTAGAGATAATAATAATAATATAAAAAAGATATGACATTTTTTTAATTATTGTTAATCAATTACTATATTCAGAAGATAGCTTAATTAATTTGCCCAGTGCGATAACTATCTAGGTTACAAATTGCTTGTTTAATTAATTTATTTTTGGGGAGCCTTTTTTTTTTACAAGACTTTTCGGGAGGCTAATAACCCTCTTGTTATATTTTATAACAAAGTCATTGATTGAACATTAGAGTTTAATTAATTTTAATCAAATCAACCCCGTGAAGATATTAGTAACCAAGTAACCGTTTGCTGTTTCTAACAAGTAGAAACCAGTTGATCCCATTAGGCATCTTAAAAGGACTCTAAGCAACTACTAAAATTTAATAAAATTCTTCACAAACATTTTTAAAAGAAGAATATAAAAAGATAAAATATATATTAAACTTATCTCATTAATTAAAATCAACTTATACATTTTAGAGAAATTAAATGAAAGGAATTTCTATTTCTATAAAAGCTAAATGCATAAATTGATTGTAGCTTATGAAAGAAACCTAACACATTTTACTTTTTTCTCTCTCTTACGAATAATTCAAACAAGCCTTAGACCGAGAGCGTGTTTGCATAGGTGTTCAAATTAATGCAACCAGCGTTCATCCAAAAACTTCAGTATACATGCGTTGCCCTTTTTGCCCCGTCGAACGTGGATTAACAGGTATACAAACACACTCTGAAACTCGGCAAGAGTTAGGCCATGTTGCTTCAGTCACTTCTAATTAAGCTAAATTCAAATTTAAAGTACAAATTCAGATTGAATATTGAACACAAGTCTCCAGATAAAATAAGTGTTCACAAAAACTGAGAACCCTAAATAATATTATTATTTTGAATACTCATTAAATATAATTTAAATAATTTTATCAATACTTATTACGTGGAATAAATACATAATAAATAATTTGTTATCCTTGAATTTTAATTTTTTTTACATATAATCAATTTTTAACTTTTTTTTTATTAATTTTTAAATTGACTTAATGGCCCAACAACCTGACATAAAGTTGAATTGAACTTAAAAAATTTTAACCCAAAAGAATGGGAACAAGTGGACCTATCTATTTTGTTAACCTACTATTCACAATAAAAAATAGTACAATATTTTTAAAATATGAAAATGTATAAAGAGTCATTATAGTTTATAATAACATAGGTGTTTTAGATTTTTTTTAGCCTATGTGTATTTTGTAAAAATTTGTAATATTTTTTTTCTATGAAAATATTATATGTTTTTTGCACTAGAAAAAATGTATGGATCCGTCAGTACTAAATGCTGTATATTAGAATCACTCACTAACAATTTTTTTAGGCAACACCTACTAACATTCTAAAAAAACATTATAATAAAAAAATCATTCTAACAAAAACTAACAACAAACAATATTAACTAATAAAAAATTAAATATAAAAAACCACACCCGAGTAAGGTCTAGCTTGGTAAAACAGTATATCTCTTATCAGTATAATTTTGGAAAATTAATTATGTTTTAGGTGTTCTCTTCAATTTTCCATGTTTTGAGTGAAATATTTTCAGTCATTTCTACTTTTGGGTGTTTTCTTCCATTTTCTATGTTTTGAATGAAATGTTTTCTGTCATTTCTCCTATCGTCATTGAGATGGTTTAGCTTGGAATCCTCGTCAACCATTCTCAAAAGATTTTTATTTATTTAATTAACAAATCTTATCTCCAAAATTGCATAAGCATATTTTAGGCGATTTTTCGGCAACTAATTGCCAAATTTTTTCCATAATATTTTATTGACGTCGATGGTTTCCTATTGAAAGTAATAATAATAATTAAAGCATAAAAAAGAGATTGGATACTTCGGTTTGGGATAAGGAAATGACTAGGTAAGGCCCTTTTGATACATAATTTAGCCCTTAGTTATTTAGAAAGAGAGAGAATAAAAGAAAATTTATTAATTATTATATAAATTGAATTTCATCATTTTTTATGAGTGAGAATTTTTTTATCAGTTTAAATATATCATATTAAATTTTTCTACAAAATATACTACGTGTGTAATTGTGTATAATAATAATTGATAAATTTATGCTTTGAATAATTTTTATATGTGTTAAATTTTATTTACTAACTATTATATTGAATATTTTATCAATAAGTTTGAGTTTATAAAATTTTTATATGATTTAATTTTAGTATAATTAATAGACAGTATATTGCTTTGAATATTTACTTACTATTTGTTAACGTTTAAAATTTTTATAAAATTATGCTTTGCAAAATTCATTTTTATATCTAAACAATTTTTTTTAGTATCTTTTGTTCTTATACTTTTCCTTTTGTTAATAACTTTAATCTTTAATATGGAGTAACAAGCTAATTGATGAGTAACAAATTAATTGATGGTGTCACAATCACTTTAACAGTTCAATAACATACGGCATCATTAAAATATTTAATAGAAAAATTACATGTAATTTCTTTTATAAATTATATTAAAAAAATTTACCCACGACTATCTCATTGAATTCCTTAATAACATAATAAATCATTGAGTTACCAACATATTTTATCAACTTGTGATATTATCAATTAACAATATTATTTTGTCTGTGAGAACTAAAATGATTATAGAAACCAAAAGTTCTATTTAGGAACTTAAGAAAATTGTAAAAAATTAGGGATGAAAAGATAATTAACCCTATTCTAAAATGTAATGGGTAACAAACACTAAATTGGAAAGAAATAATAAACATTAAATACATGTACAATGTTGAATGTAAATATTATATTGAAATCGTCATCATTGATAGAAAAGTAAATAATATATAATGTAGGCACTATATTGCTTTTTCGATTTATGGACATTATATTACCTATGGCTATTTGGATTTATAGGGACCAAATAAGAAACAAAACTCAGTCTATATACCGCTTTTGCTGTATAAAAAAAAAAAACAGATTTTGCCTTTTGTTTTTATTGCAGTATTTAGATACTACTACTAAGTTGAGTTTTTTTAAATGTAGTATGGGTCTAAATTTATACACCATTTAAAAAAGAAAAAAAATGCATAGGATTGTCATTCCCATCGTCAGAATGTTATCTAATTTTAAATTATTTAAAATATTTATTTAATATTTTAATTATTTTGAGAGGTAAATATCCATCTACAGTGTTCTATTATTGTACAGGCACAACCTATGAATTTTTTTAAAAAAAATAAAAGACAAAATTTTAAAGAGCTATTTACATTTTAGTGGAGATGGAATAAAAAAAATAGGATTAGTTTCTTAGAGATATATAATCTGATTTGGTAACTATAGGTTTACATAATGGTATAAAATTTTATTATATTCGTATTTGTAATTTTTGCCCTGGTACAGCAAAAAAATGATTTGGTGGTTGGAAAAGATTTTAAGGGTTGAGGGGAAAGGAGAGGGAAAAAAATGGTGGGTTAATTTTTTTTCACTAACATAACAAAAACAAAATTTAACTATATAAAAGTTATAAAATTAATTTATTAAATTATAAGGATTAGATAAAATTAATAAATATATTGATGATAAAATTGAAAAAAATATAAAAAAATTAAAATCTAACGCTTTAAAAAATATTATTTCAAGTAGCGTTTCAAGAAACGTTAAAAAATACTAAAAATTTTTTTTGTCAAACAACCAAATGAGTCTTTCTGATAATAAAAAAAAAATTATCTGAAATGTTTTATCGAACAACATATAAATGGGAAAGTTTTTTCATGTGAAAATGAAAAAAAATAATAATTACCATAAGAACGCTATTTTAATGACCATCTCGTAGCCAATTATGTTTAATATTTGAATACATTTAAGCTTGTTTGAGTTTGTTTATTATTAAGTTTTGAATGAACCATAATAGCTTTAACATAGTTTAAATGTTTGATTTTTCATCTAATTTTAGTTTATTTTGTTGTAGCAATAAATGAAGAAAGAAGAGAACTAGTGTTGACATCCAATTCAAGACTCTTTTAAAGAAATTTTTTAAGACTTAATGGGTCAAACATGTCAAGTTCAACGCACAATCACTCAATCCAGTGCTACTTTTGCATGCACACTTAGCGTGACATGTCGAGCTAAGCGTACAAACATTTGTAAAAAAAGGACAATGGAACACATTTGACCCTATTTAAGCTCTCAAAATGTGAATAGAAAACAAATTTAGTCGCGAGAACTATCTAGGGTTGCAGCTGAGTAGCTCACCCTTGCCCTCCATCACTTCCTTACCATTTCTTATAATATTTTTCATCTATATTTTTTTCCTTGTAGTTATGTAGTTAGTTTTATCTATTTTGAGATTGATATAGTTGAAGTCATCCTTATGTTTACATTTTGACTATTAATTTATGTTTATTATTCATTATTAAGTGTTATCTTCTATACATTAATGTTTGTTTTGGCTTGATCACCTTTTGTTTGATGTTGTGATTTAAATTGACATCAAGAAATGCTTGTGAACATATAAATGAAGATAAACACCTAATGACTTTTGTGTTTAGGGATAGAATAAGACTTGTTAGTCATCTTTTAACTATTATTCTCGAAGCAAGTCCCTTGGTTAGATTAATTAAGAGATTGATAGATTGGATAAAAGATTTAGATTCTTTTGAGGAATTAAGATTTAAGTATTTTTGTGAATTAATGATAGTAATTGGACTTTGAACTAGAGAATTAACCTTTATTTGCATGAGTATATGTTTTAGTGAAATCAATCTAAACTTTTTTATTTCTTGTTGTTTTGTCAATTTTTATTGCATTCAAGGTGTTCATAAAGATGTCAAACACATTTTTTTGTTTATTTATATTCTTGCTATTTACATTTTCACATTTCAATTAAATTATAATTATTATTTTCAAAAATCATAATTAGTGAATATTATTATTTTGTCAAGTATTACACCAGTTGATATAAATATGATATTTGAACTTTTTATTTTACATTATTTACATGATTTGATATGTTTGTCTCGAAAATTATTGAGAAAAAATAAACCCTAGCTATCAAATTTGATAAATAGCAAACACTAAAACACATAAATCATGTAATTTTTTTGGAAAAGTCATGGGATGTTATAAATTAGTCGGGTGATATTAAATTTTGAGTTGAACATATAATTGTGTGGCCTAAATTTACTTTGTCTTAAAAATTAATCACATGTTAAAAACAGGCTTCAAAGAAAGTATATGTCCCGTGTTTGTGACAAGCGCCGTCAGAGCGCGTTGGGATGGATGTGTGGCGACGGCTACACTGCCCCACTGTTGTTGCCCTGACTTATATGAGTGATGATAACTGTTAAGTTCACAGTTCAGCCCCCACCATCTCCTCCACCATCACCATTATGTTCACACTTCTCTGCCATTGGCTTGGTGCAACTCACCTTCCTCTGCGATTCGCAATTATGATAATACCATAAAATATTTTATATTTATATATTCATCAAAAACAATGCCCTTTTCCATTTTTTCTTTTAAAAAGGGCATGACAAGAAACATGATTGGGGACATTGCATTATAAAAATGGTTCTGTCCTTTTCCTTCTTTGTCTTTATTTAATATACTTTCTTCTCACATCATATATTTCCAAAGTCCTGCAACTATACCATAATTATTGCCGTATTTACTTCCCATTTCTCTTCATATAAATACTTTATTGCTTTGTCCTAAATAAATAAAATCATCAAAGCTCAAACCCCCCTCTCTCTACTCAAACTAACCACTCTGTTTCTCTTGCTCTACTTTTACCCTGTTTCCAGTGGAACAAATCTTCATCCAAATTAGGTTTTGTTTTGGAGAAATGTATGCAGAGACTGGTCTTTTCTTCCCATATTTGCACAACGTCTCTCACGGCCTTCATCAGCTTGAGGAGTACTGCAAAACCCAGAAGTCCAATGCTTCAATGGTATCTTTCTATTCCTCTCTTGTTATCCTACTGTCTCTGCTCCCTCCTCTGTTTTTGCTCTGTTTATCTACATTTTCTACTTATATCGAATAAATTTCCAAGCTTTCTTTCCTCGCTATTTGTTCCTTACTCTGAATGGTCCCTATTCATTTCTTTGGAGTAAATGGGGCTAACAAAAATGGGTTGTTTTTTATTATGGAATTAAACTTAGTTTTTCATGTGTTGATGCCTTAATTTGCACGTAAATATTTGTTTCACGCATTTCAGATATTTTGAAAATTTCTTCCTCTTTTAGTTGATTATTTGGTGGTCTTTGCCTGATTGATGATACCAAGCTGAAGAAGAAAAACTGATAACCAACCATTTTCAAACTTAATATGTGTTTATTCATTTGAGTTTTGCTTCTTCTCTTCTTTATGATTTTTTTCCCTCTAATTAATCCCACAAGTGGAAACAACTGTAATTGGATTCATACGCTGGATCTGAAAAAAGTATGAGAAAAGGAAACAAAAAAGGGGTATAAAAAGGAAGTGTTTTCTTTGTGATAGTTCCGTCATGTATAATCTTTCTTCCTATTGTTTCAAGTTTCTAGTGTGAACTCTGGGTGGAGTTTGTCTTTTTGCGCCGCACTGAAGAGGGAGATTAAAGAGAAAAAAGGACTTTTTATTCGCTTTTCTTCTTTATAATAAGGAAAAAGGGTAAAGGAATGGGGTTTGTTAATGCTCAACTTAATCATTTCCTCATGGTATTTGTCGGGCACTAAATATAATTCTAGAAAGGTTACTTCTATTTCTGCTCCTGTTACATTTAAATAAGTGGTTGAAGTAGGTTGTTTTCATGAGGTGTGTTTTGCTGTTTTGGTCACTGAAATTTCAAACAAAGTTTGAGGTGATAGTGCCTTGTAATCAGGGAAGGTGCACCTTGACTAACCCACCTTGTGGTTTTTTTCAAAGTAATGGCATCCATCATAAGCATAGGGATTTATAATGATATTGCTTGCAGCAGAGCCTTAAATAATTGACAAAGATAGGATTCGAACCTTTTCTGCTTTGGATATTTTGATGTGTGAATATTTGTTCTTCAATTATTTGCTTTCAACTGGCTTCCTTTAATCACGTGAAGGAAAATAGTGATCCATATTCTCCAGTTGAGTTATAATCATGATGGGTATTATGGACTGTGGTGCTAGTTTCACTGTGGTGTTAAGACCCAGATTTTCTTTCAAAGTCAGGTTTTGGGTTGAAGCATGGGCTTTGAATTTGAAACCATCTATTGAATTCCAACCTGAATCTATGCAGACCTTTGTATGTGAATCATGAAGGTTCAACTGAATATGTATTGGCACCTATCGTTTACAGCAAGGCTTCTGCTTTGTAGCATGAATATGGACATATGGTCTTTTCTACAGTATATGGAATTTGATTTGTACTGAAATTAAAGAAAAGAAAGTCATTTTCTTTTGTTATCTCTTTATCATCTAACCTGCAATATGTACTATTCTGATAATAAGTACTCGAGTCAATTTCCTAAGCTGGACAATCTTACATATTTCTTAGATTGTGCTTGAAACTCTCTTAATCCCTTGATCAAGTCTCTTACTGACATATATAGCTTTTTCTGTCACCTCACTATCTCAGATTGATTCTCTCTCTCTTTTTTTGTTTTTTCGTTTTCTAAAAAAGTCGAGGATAATCCCATCCATAAACCGTGTTTTGGTTGGATGACCATGATATGCAATTGGAATCTTTTGCCATTCTAAGAAATTTATAATGTGTCAGTTGCTTTAAGAATCACTTTACTTGATGGAATCTTGCAAATATCATCATGAAAACTTTTGGCAATTGGCATCATTGATGTCAGGAATATCATCTTAGAGCAACTTCTTGACACTAGTAAGTTAAACATGATAACCAATTGGAAACAAGCGTTACATGCTCACAACAATTGACTACTGGATATAGATTATAGACTAAAAATTGAAAGTGTTGTTGACATATTGTGATGTGTCTGTTCCTTTATTTGTTTCATTACAATTATTACTTTTGGTACAATAAGATTATTTCATATTTGCCTGTAATAGTTAATTGATTGTGCGGAGTGCTATTCAACATCTTTTCTGTTTTTGGTTCTAAAGCTAACATTCTGTTTTCACTTACTAGTTGTTGAATTCGGGCCATACATTCTTTACTTTTATCTTCATTGGGCTCTACAATTAAAGTTAATTTCATTTCTATAGCTGTATTACATCTGTTAATTACCTTTCCGGTTATTTCCCCATGTCTTTAATGCAGGATGACCTTGTTCAGTCTTCTGCCATGTCAGAGTATGATTTGGCAGCTGAGGGAGATCTGTTCAAAGCTCCTGAACCTATTATTGAAGAGCCAATCATGGACATGTCAGCGGCCATCTCAATGATGTCTTGTGGGGAAGATGTCTCGTCACAGGGACTAAAGTCCACTGATATTGATATTCTTCAAAATGATCAGTTTCTGAGTGAGGTGTTCTATGAATGTGAAAAGGATCTCTTAGAAAAGGCAGCAATAGAGTCACCATTCTCTGAGATTCTGGAAATCAAGGTTCCTTTTCTGAACATTGATGAGAACACAATTCAAGAAAACAAGCCATTTACTGACATGCAATTAGCAAAGAGTGTCAGCTCAGGAAGTTTGAGCTCAATGGACTGGATGCGTGGAGCTGCAATGAAGCCTGCTTTCATTGATATCTCTGCAATAGATTTCAATGCAGATTATGGCATGCGGAGATCATTTAGTGAAGGAGATATAAAGGTTTGACTTAACCTCTTTGTATATACGTTGTGTTTCCTGCTTTTTAATAAATTTAATCAAATCACTGTAAAATTTAACAGTGTCTATTGAAGGTAACAGCTTAAGGATGTGTAAAGGTCATCTTTTTTACTACACCACAGAAGTGGGAGCAACTTTGTCTTGAAGTTAGAAGTGTTGATGTTTTCAGAATTCAGCTTCTTTCCTTGACTTGTTTAGTGCGATAGCTTAAAATTTGATAGCAATGATAACTACCATACCAAGGAATAAAATTGATAATAAGTATTGGACTCTGTCAGAATCTTTGTCCACCTCAATATAGAGAGAATTCACTACCTTTTGAACTCAGTTAAGAACAAAGATTCACCTCTACCAAGTATCATCTGATATTCTGTTAATTCTCAAGATTTAAGGAGTATGAAGATGAAAAAGACAGGAATGATGAGATGACCTGAACCTGATTGCTTAATTAGAAATAACAAATTTGGCAGTCTTTTCTTATAATACCTAATGTATTAAAGATATTGCTCTTGTCAAAATCTGTTAGTTTAAATGTCTCAAAATTTGAAATCTGCTTGTTATCAGAAATCAAAAGTTCCGAATACACCAAATTCTTCTTAAGAGAATGATTCCTTTTGTCACGTTTCATGTAAACATATGATTAACTTGTTTCTTGATATACTGGAAATGCTGCTCCTTTAATGAACCTGCAGTGTAATTAAATATCTGTTACTTAATTCACCCTTATCTGAAGCCATGTCTTTTCAAGCACCCCCTCCCTTTTACATCCAGAAATGGGATACTTAATCCAGCAAATTATGCTTCCTTGTGTGGAATCAAAAACAATTTCTGCTTTAAAATACTTCCCAGTTTTTTATTCCTATAGTTTCAACCAAAATCTTGAGATTTACTCAAAACTATACTGGATTATTGATACTGTTTTTGTGACAGACTCTTGGTAATGGTAACATGAACATCGTCCAATCACCCCTTGAGAGGCCCCTTCTTATCAGCAACTGCACCAGTGAGGAACGCTTCCAAAAGCTCTCCAGATACAGGAATAAGAAGACAAAGAGGAATTTTGGGAGGAAAATCAAGGTAATTACAGGTTTACCATCCCTTTAACATGTGAGAGTTTCACACAAATCGAAAGCCTTGAAAAATTCTACGGAATGCATAACATATCTCTTGAATGTTTTGCACTGCTATCTCTAATCATGGAGCAATGGATATTATTTTGTTAATGCTTTCTACTTAGAACATGACATTTATCTTTGCCTTCTGTTCTCAAGGGTTTCTAGAATTTGTTTTCTTCAATTCCTTTTAAGGTTGTGTATATGTCATGGATGATTAGTCTATTTTATAAATGTTCATCATTCATTACCTCCACTCTTAAAGCTTCGGAATGTGACATCATCCATTGCTCTTGTTTTACAATATTAATGCAGTGAAAAGCAGCTTCACTAATAATGCATAATCCCTTGAAAAGCATTTTAGTTGTTAAGTATGGCATCAACAGTAATTTTCATATGCAACCAAGTTTTATTGATGCTATTTTCAGCCTAAACAAATTCCAAACTCAGCTGATGATATGCTTTGTTTTTCAGTATGCTTGCAGGAAGGCACTTGCTGACAGTCAGCCAAGAATCCGTGGAAGATTTGCAAGGACTGAAGAATCTGATGTCAAGAGGGAATGAATGACTTAAAACTGATTTAGTAGGAAGAAAATAGAGTTGAGTAGCTATATCTGATCAAGCTATATGGAAAAACTCAGCAGTAATATGTGATTAGAACTTATGTGGGGAGTCTCTGTTTGTTTGAGCAGATATTTGCTGAATAAACCAGGCCTCAAACTTCTTAGGCTAGTTCATCTCTTATCTATTGTATTAACGTCTCTATAGACGGAAATAACCTTCCAGATATGTAAATAGTTTTGTTGAATAATGGAAAGAAAAAAAAAAGGGTTGTACTATGTTCATATATGATGAGATGACAAGGTAACATCAATAATTTCGTTCTGTAATGTCAATTTTAGTTTTAATTTAGTTATTTATTTTTCTATTCATTTTTGTGTTCTCTAACTTAAACTTTCATTTTAACACTTTTTCACAATTGCTTTTGTCTTGAAACGTTTTTGGCTTTGGCTCTAAGTTAATTAGTTTTACGCAAAACGTTTTGGTCTAGTAGTGGCACAACACTGGAGGAAGAGGCGCTTAACTAAGGACCCATTTTGATAAGCTTATCCAGAAGCACTTCTAGGAGAAATATAAGTAACAAAGATTGGTGCTTTTGGTTATGTTTGAAAATGGTGGAGCAATGATGAATGGCACTTGGTGGAGATAACGTGATAAAAGTGTGGCAATGGGTCAAGTATCTTTTATCTTGCCTTCATTTGATTATCGGAGTGATCAAGAATGAGACTAGAACATTAAAGTTAAGGAGATAAGTGAAAGTTGAAATTTAGTGAAAGGTCACAATTGCAATTGCTTGGTAAAACAAAACACATCACAACCACTGGGTGGGGATGCCCTTTAGAAGTTGCTCCCACCCTAACCCAGTCAATCATTACATGCTAGGATAGTGCCTTGCAATTTGCAAAACGTTTCTTTTTGTAGTTCATTTTAAGTGCCCAGTGGTGGGAATCAGGGCATTGAGCACCCTCTGCATTTTTCTGCTGAGTATAAATGCATTCATTCTGTGGCTTTGGCTTCCTGCCTTCCTCTCCTCCAATCCTTTGGCAATTTTTCTTTTTTATGGAGTCATTTCTTATCTTTTCCTTTTTTATGTACTTTTTTTTCATTTTGAAAATGTTTAGCTAAACTAAACACTTGAAGTTAGACGATGTTCCATGGAAAATTTTATATTTTGTTGGGAAGGATCAGAATGCCGTGAAGGATTTATGCGGCTCTGGCAAATGACAATTAAGATTTTCGATAAACAAGACCTGCATACACCTGTATAAACACTCCATCCATCAAGTCAATAAATATAAGAAGTGAATAATGAGACTTAGATGTATACATGTAAGCATGAAATGTCTTATATAATGATAGACGACTGGAAAGGCCACATGGCAAGGCCCAAAATATCTCCATAACACATTTAATTTTTGAAATTTCAATACAATTTGTTTCTCTTAGTTTAAACCTAAATTTCTAGGATTACGCCATCCTTGAATGATTTTTAATCTATGAATGCAAATGGAAATTTGGTGTGTGATTGTGGTTTGAGTCTACGAGCCTTAGAATTCTCTAATATGGGAATAGTCATTGAGTTTTTTGTTTTTTGAATTCTTGTTCTTTATGCTGCTTCTTTTTTCATTTGGAAGCACCTATGGCATCAAAGACTTCGTGTATGTGTCGAATTACAATTTCATTTTGCACAAACTTGTGGGAAAAAATAATGTTATTTTTTTAATAAAAAAAACATAAATATAAGGTGTGTGATACGTGAAAAGTGAATTACCTTAGCATATGGTGGGCTAAAAGTAAGATGTACTATAACGTAGACTGGTGGATCATTTGCTATACTTGTTTATGCTATGTCACTGTCACTTCATTTTTTTATGGAAAAAATAATTATAATAATTTCAATTACTCAAGATCAGGACAAACAGGATTAGAGGCAATACAAACAAACAGGAGCTTCCTCTAGCTCTAGCCAAATCTAATTAGGATTAGAGGATACAGATTTTGAGAGCTCATGAAGTACATAGTTTTCTTGGCAACAATACTCTGAAATATTAAAACCAATAAAATCTTGACTAAGAGAGTTACTTACAGTTGGCAATAGTCAGGTTCAAAGCTGTTGGGTCCCAAGAGTACTGAATTTCTTTACCACAGCTTCCAGGCAATTAGTTTCTGCTATTAATTATTAAAAGTACATGGAAAGAAAAAATCCGTGCAACTGTGATGCTCATGCATAGACCAATGCTCCTGCAAGCACCACATTTTTAATCTGAGTACAAGATTTGACAGCTTTTTATTTATTTAATAAAAAATATAGTTTGTTAGTTTTTGTTAACAATATAAGATTTGACTCTGTCATTTCTCAACCAATGGACCAACCTTATAGGTTGTTGCTGCTATTAACAAACATTTCTTCATCTGTTGTGTTGTTGCAAGTGTTGTCTGGTGTTACAAGTTACAACTAGTAAACAAGTAAATTCCAACTATAAAGAGTGTGTGGGTGTTTAAGTGTTGCAAAAACCCCTCTCTCTCTCACAACAACTCCAACACCCCAGTGATTATGTGGCTCGCTTCTGCTACTTCAATGTTTAGTTCAAGTCATCCATGATTTGGAGAGTTCCATAAACTCTGGTGTTTCATTCAGAGACTGTTATACTATAAAAATTAACGTATAATGACAGAAAATTCTGGTCGTTAAGTGAATTTGGTTGCAAAATAAATTAGTGACCGAATTAATAATTAGTTTTTTGAAATTTTTCTTTTTAACTTAATTTTTAGAAGAAGAAGAAGATTTATATTTAAGAGAATAGTACTATAGTACATTACATATATTAAAAATTTTATTTAACATTTCTATTTACATAAAAAATATTTTAAATCTTTTAATATAGTTTTTTAATATTACCATATCTTTATATTTATGATAAATATGTAAAATACAAAAGTTAAATAATATATTAATCAAATGATTGGATTTGGAGTATTAGACAAAGTCAACTTGGCTGATCTATCTCATTCTTCAATACAACACAATGCAGGCCTTGGCCAAGCCTGAGATTACCAAGATCGCCACACTCTGTCACTACCCTCAGATTACCAAGATCGCAACACAATGCAGGACTCAGCTATGTAATTAAACTTACCTACATTGTTGAGCAGGGAAAACGTATGCAACCGAGGTCAACACTACCAAAGAGAAAAGCCATCAACCTATATATAAAAGGAGTGGGAGGATCAAGGTAACTAAGTACATGTTAAGTAATTAATCTTCGACTGTTTACATTGAATTAACTAAATAACAATTTTAACTTCCTTGTACGTGATGAACAGTTCATCATCCTCTTGCTTCCTCGCACTTTATTCCCATGAATTTTCTCTCTCTCTTCCCTTTTTCCCTTTAATTACATAGCTAAATCAAACAATCCACTAAACAATTTTTTTTTTGCTGTTCCGACTTTATACACCCTCTCCCTTTTGGACTACCCCTATAGAATTTCCGGTACTATGCTTTCTAAGTTATGAGTAACTACCAGCTTAGTGTTTAGTCTTTTTGGATAATAAATAAATCTTGCTATCCCTTAGCCATAAATCAGATACCCCAAAAAAGGGTATATACTCACACTTTTATTCTATGGCTATAGACGACAAACACACTAATAACGAATTTCCATGGCTTCACATCACAGTGGCCGGGAGGTTTCGTTTACGAACAAAAAGCCAATAAAAAATTAAAATAAAAACATTTTATTTTTTTTATAATTAAGAAATGAGTTCTCTCAATTTTCTAGAACCTTCATCGGTAATTCATGGTTGATAGCCAATTTATCCACCCATAACCATAAGTCCAAAACTCAGAACTGGGAGGTTTCGTCTTCAAGTAAAAAACTATCTACTTAATAATTTTTCTAGAGAATGAAAACAACCCATAAAATTGAGAAAGTGGAGTCAGTGGCATAGAGTGTGTAGATCCAATCAGAAGAACTTGGTTTCCTGATATAGCCACCCACCAAACACCACTCAATTCCCACGTGCCCAACTCATCCTTGGTGCGGACGAAGAATCAAATCAAACGCCATCGTTCAATTCAATCCCTCACTCACACTCACACTCACACTCACACTCACACATGCATCAAAATTAAATCACGTTCTTAACGAAATTAAATCCAAAGTCTTAAAATTTACAACAATAAATTTGTTTAACTGTATTTTCCAACAACAAAAAAGTGTTTAACTGTTTTAGGGTTGGGACTGGTCAGAATAAAAGCCTATTGGCACTGTTGCACGTCGTCCTCTTACAACAGAAAAACATTCTGGTCACACACAAAAAAAATGTTTTGCCCTAGTCACTCCACCAGATCTTCGGAACCAAACCTAATGCCGATTTTCATATGCAATCTTCAGCTCCACGTCCAACACCAACGTCTAAGAGCACAAAAAATAAAAAATAAAAAATTCACGAAATCCAAATAACACCCCATCCTAACAATATTGCCACCTCCCCCACCGGAGAATACCACAAAGCTTGCTATGCTATAAATATCAAAAATCCAAGAAACTAAATTTTTCAGTACTCCATTAATGTAAAATTTCAATCCCAACCTAAGCCGGAAGTGGACAACAACAACATTAACACACACACACACACGAAAAGCATAGCAAATCATGCAACAAATTCCAAGGACAAGAACGTCTACGAAAAAAAAAAACATGTTTCCCACACATAAGTGACACATTTTAGCTCCAAAATTCTTGGAACAGGTAAAATTTGGCGACCCATTCTCTCTGCTTGCAACATTGACTCAGCCATGGCCATAGCCATAGAGATCACTTACATGAAAGCTTATAAGAAATAACTTTACTCACGAAACCCGGCCCACGATGGTGAACCAGAATGCCATGACCAACAAGCTCACACAAGAAACTCGGAAGAAGAATTTGCGGTAGCAACACGCAACGCGCAAGTTAGCCTCTGGCCCCATCAACTAACTACATCTACATTACATAACAACATATGATATGAACACACTCAAGATAACGCCGAGACTTCTCTCTCCATCTATAGTCTTACTCTGTCACCCCTTTCCTTGTTCCCTCTCTCTAAAATTTTCCTAAATTAAAACATCACCGTTACGTTACAATTTTTTTTTTGTCCAGCCCCATATAATACAAATTACATTACAATTTGTCTTACCCAAAAAAAAAAAAATGTTTACGTTTCTCTTCTGAACTTCTCTCTCTCAGAGAGATCCCCTTTTTTTGTTCTTTCTCTGCTCATTCGATCTTCTCGATCAGGTTCTCCGACATTCTCGCGCCCAATTCTTTAACTTTCTTTGACCCTCTTCGCGTGTCTCTCCACGAAATTCGGCCTCGCGCTCTCGCTTCTTCGTTTGCTCTGTTTTTCTCGGAATTTCAATTCGGGATTAGGGTTTATGGGGTGTCTCGCGCGTTTGGCCTCGTGAGTGTAATTTTCCTTTCTGGGGTTCTACAAGTTACGATTTTAACATCATTCGCGGCTTCAATTTAATGCGGGTATCGTGATTTGTTCCCCGCAGCGCGAACCATGATTATCAAACGGAATTTGAAATCCCAAATGCCGAGTCTGAAACGGGTCAAACTCGGTGACTCGGTGGGCGAGAATGATGAGTGTTCTTATGCTCGTAAGAAGAGAAAGACCAACAACGGTTACTACCCTTTGAACCTTCTCGGCGACGTGGCCGCCGGCGTGATTCCGGTGAGTTTTCACGGGCTGCTCGGTGCCGCCGGCGTGGTGGAGAAGGGGTTCTCTGCGGCATGGTGCAACGGAGTGGAATCGAACGTGAAAAACGAAGTTGTCGTGGAAGTGAAGAAGAAGAACGAGGTACAGCGGCCACCGCTGGTTAGAACTTCGAGGGGGAGAGTTCAGGTTCTCCCTTCGCGGTTCAATGATTCGGTTATTGATAATTGGAGGAAGGAGAGCAAGAGTAGTAGTGGTGGCTTGCGTGATTGTGATTATGATGAAGAATTTGAATGCAAGAAGGAGAAGTTCAGCTTCAAGGCACCCAAGGTTTGCAATAATAATCAGAAGAAAGGGAAAAGCGAGGAGAAAACGGGTTCTAAGGCTCGTAAGTACTCGGCATTGTGTAATAGTTTTGAGAGGAGCAAGTGTTTGAGTTCGCCTGGTGATGGTTCATTGGCCTTGAGGCACAGCGGGGCAGCCGCGGTTGAAGAGGATGATGAGAAGGGAAGGTTTTTGGAGGTGGAAAAGGTTGGTTTGATGGGTTTGAAGGAGAAGAGAAATGGGTTGTTTGGGCCAGAAGATTTTTATGCAGGTGATATAGTGTGGGCCAAAGCTGGGAGAAAGGAACCTTTTTGGCCAGCCATTGTTATTGATCCTATGACTCAGGCACCTGAGTTGGTTCTCAGGTCTTGTATAGCTGATGCAGCTTGTGTAATGTTTTTAGGGTATGCGGGGAATGAGGATCAAAGGGTATGTATCATGTAATGTGTGACTATTATGAATAATTACTACTTCCTATATGAAGAACACTTGTTGTGTATTTACTGTGGTTTTTGATGATTTGGGCAGGACTATGCATGGGTGAACCATGGGATGATTTTTCCATTTATGGATTATGTGGACAGGTGTGGAGGAGTTGTTTTTTTTTTCTTTTTCTGTTTGTTTGTTTGTTTACGTTGTGTGAAACTACCACTACTTGGTGTTTCTTTGTGGAAGGAGTTTTTGCTTACTAGGTGTGATATTTCTTGGTTTAGGTTTCAGGGGCAGTCTGAGTTGAGTTACTATACTCCTTCTGACTTCCAAATGGCGATAGAGGAGGCATTTTTGGCGGAGAGGGGTTTCACAGAGAAGTTGATAGCAGATATAAATACAGCAGCTAGTAGCAATGGTTATGATGATTCTATTCTGAAAGCTTTTCAGAAGGTCAGTGGTTCAAACCAATATGCAGGATATCATTTTCTGAACCAGGTAAGTCAATTACAGTGCTTCTTTTTTCTTCTTTCGCCAACTATTTGGGGAAAACTGCATGCTAAAATTCTGCTGCATCATATTTAGGGGACACTTGAGGAAAGCTAATGCTATCTCCATCCCTATATATAAAACTCTTTTAACTATTTCAGTAAAATTAGGAAAGTTTGTTAACATAGTTTATAGGATTGAATTTGTTAACAATTTGTATTACTTTTTCAAAATTACCCTTTAAGATTATTTGACTTATAATCTCACTTTTTTGCTTATTTGCTTTCCACCCAATTATTTGTCATTTTCTGCAATCCTTGCAAGAGAGAAAGAGTGTATCTTATTAATTTATAACATTTTTTGTTTATTGACTACGTAATTAATGGTATTTTGATAAAAATAAAATAAAATAATGCAAGTGACAATTTGAAGGTCTTATATAAAGGGGCAAGAAAATTTCTCAAGAAAAGTCTTATATACAGGAGCAAGGTAATAAATGATAATATACTTAGTTTGCAACTTGAAATAACTGCGGCTCTGCTAGTTTCTTTTCTCATTTGTTGGCCTAAGACTGACTTGACATACATTTTTTTATATGTTTTGATTATGTAATTATTACTCTGTATAAGTGAGGAATGGTGCCAAAGTTTAATGGTTCATTGATTTGAATTTCCATTGCAGGATTTATTTGATAAGAAAGAAACACGGCCCTGTGAAGCCTGTGGGTTGAGCCTTCCTTACAAGATGTTAAAGAAAACAAAGGATTCAAGTCCCGGTGGGCAATTCCTATGTAGAACATGTGCTAGGGTTTGTATATCTTGCCTTTTTCTACCAACAGATTATATTTTGATCTGGAACAAAAGCATTATAATTGAAGTTCTGAATTTGTTTAGAATTTTTTCAGTCTTTAAATCATTTTCTTTTCCAGCTAACAAAATCAAAGCATTATTGTGGCATATGCAAGAAGGTTTGGAACCATTCAGATAGTGGAAGTTGGGTAAGTTAGTTAAATCCTGTTAACTAATTAAGGTTATTCTTTGCTTCTCAAAGACTCTTATTGCTTTGTATTGTAGTATTATTTTTGTTTTTACCTTTGTGAATGTCTCCTCCAAATTAGGTGCGCTGTGATGGATGCAAAGTGTGGGTGCATGCAGAATGTGACAAAATTTCTAGCAACCTTTTCAAGGTATATCCATTACTTGATCTTAATTACTTGATATCTTAATATTGCCACTTGTCGGCATTTGAAGCTCATAAAGTGTCATTTTGATTTTTTGCTGATTGGTGTATTCTTTTTTTCGTAGAATCTTGAAGGCACTGATTATTACTGCCCTACTTGCAAAGCCAAGTTTGATTTTGAGTTATCTGATTCAGAAAAACCACAGCCAAAAGTGAAGTAAGTTTGTTGTGGTCCTTTTATTTAACTCCTCCAGCCCTGGCTTTTTGACATAACCTAATGATTTCATTGCACGAAGCCAATCTGTTGTGATTCAAGTTCATATACCAATTTAGAATATTTCTATTTCAAGTTCATATTGGGTAAAAGTTTATGTTAGACCCATTATTGGTGGGACCCACGTGAAATTTGTCCAATAATAAGGAGTGCGTCAAAGAAATTATTGTAGCATTTCAGAAAAAAAATGTTAGATTATTTGTATTATTTCTTACTGTAGTGGATGCTTTGGTACAGGTGGAGCAAAAACAATGGGCAGCTAGTGCTTCCAAATAGGGTCACTGTTCTGTGCAATGGTGTAGAAGGCACATATTTCCCAAGCCTTCATTCGTAAGCACAAAGTCCTTCAGAAGAATTTGACATAAAAAATTTCCGTCCTCTGTTGTGACTATCATTTTATTAACTTATTAATTTTTAAAATTGTTAAGAGTTATTCATTACTTGTAATTAGTCATATTTTAAAGGTGTCATAAGTAGTAATTTATTAATGCTTTTTTCAAGATTGGCAATTAATACCTATCTGATATAATCTGATTTTGTGATTTTGCTCTTTAGAGGGAGAATGTAGCACTAGTTTGCTAATGAGATTCTATTTTCCTAAAAAGGAATGAAACTGTGGTTGGAATTTTTAGGAACATTCCTGCTTATGTTCTTTGTTTTAGTTTTTTTTTTTGCACAGCAAAAATCATATAGTATTATATATAGATCAGTACTAGGTGTACTGAAAAGATCAAATAATTACAAAGGCATATAACTGCCAAATCCAACTATAGGGGAGTAAAATACAAAAGCTAAGACCAAAAAGGTCAAAAACCCCCTAAGACAGCTCCTCCTTCAATCTAATAGACCATTGGTTAAAATGAATATGGAAATCTTTGTCCATACATTTGAACCATGACCAAGTAAGGAATAAGGCTTCATCCATGACTTTTTGAGGGTTGAAAATCTGGTTTTTAAAAACCGAGAGATTCCTGTGCTTCCAAATAGTCATGGCTAGAGCTATCCATAACACCTCCCATCTCTTGTCTATATATCTTTTCGTATTCCAATGAGAGAATTGCATGAAATGATTCTTAGGCTCAATGGGGAAAGGGCCCACTCTATTGACCCAGCTCAAAGCCTCCCACCAAAGACTCCTAGTTCGTGTGCAAGAGAACATGATGTGGCCGACGCTTTCTTCTTCAAGATCACATAAAGGGCATCTATAGGAAGGCAACTCCACCTGTCTCCTTCTCAGATTAGCCTTAGTAGGCAATCTGTTTTTGAAAATTCTCCAAGAGAAAACAATTGCACTTGGGGGAATTTTCAGATTCCAAATAATCTTGGAAGCGCTGTCTTCATTATCAAAACTGCCCTCACCCTTCAAGAGATTGTAGGCTGACTTTGTGGAATAAGCTCCACTAGGATCAGCCCTCCAAATAAGAGAATCCAAGTTAGAGAGGTGGATCTGAACATCATCAATGTCATCCATGAAAGCTGCTACCATATTAATTTCGTGATGTTCTTTGTTTTAGTTCTTTAAGAGTTAAGTTTTATTAGAAATCATGCCCAAAGAATATTCTCTTTTTCTCTTATAACCCTTGGAAGAATTCCTAATTTTCATCAATTTGTACAATGATTAAATTTCCACCAAAATTTGTGCTAGACAACAATACTTGACATAGTTTGTTTCACTCATACTAAGGTGCTAGCACAGCTTTTCTAATATCTGATGTAGCTTAAGATTCAAATATCATATTACAATGTTCCAAATTGGCTGGTTCTATTTTGAATGCACTGTTGTTATTACTTCTAGATTGGAAAATGATCAATTTCTTCTCTCTCTCTCTCTGTGGTTATGATGTGTGTTCTTCTCTTTCAGAGTTGTGTGCAAGTGTGGGTTTTGTGGGACAGAAAAGCAAGCACTTAGTGAATGGGAACGACACACAGGTTCCAAATTAAGAAATTGGAGAACAAGTATTAGGGTGAAAGACTCCATGCTACCTCTGGAACAATGGGTTTGTATATTAATATTATTTAATTGGGGTTCATAATATTCCCTTGTCTCTTTGTGCTAAAAATATACTAATTATTGGTTAATTTAGTCTATTTGTTCAAGTTTCTGCCCACCCTCTTTTATACATTTAATGTATTTATAGGCTTGTTACGTATAAATATAGTATGGTATTCTTGTTCCAATCAGTATTATAATTATTAATTTAAGTTTTCTCCATCTTATGGATTAGGTCTTAGATTTATTTGAATTTTATTTCTTCAGTGTCAAAATGCTAATGAAGTCATGATACTGACCTATTGAGAATGAGAATCTGGGAACTCATAATATTATTCTCATTGTATGACATGCGACACTTAGAAGAAGAGTCAGGTTGCTGTTTTTTTTGGGGGGTGAGGGGGGTTCTCTGTTCTAAGACATAACTCATGCAACTAATACACTAATATTTGATTTCTCAGATGCTGCAGTTGGCAGAATTTCATGCTACTGCTCAGGTTCCTGCCAAACCTAAGAAACCTTCTCTAAAAGAAAGAAAGCAGAAGTTGCTTACCTTCTTGCAAGGTGACTTTTACTTATTCTGTTTGCATACAACTTTTCATTTTGATGAGTTTTCCAAATGAAGTTCTCATAGTGATAATTTTACTGTAAACTATTTCTCTGACAGAGAAGTATGAACCTGTTCATGCTAAGTGGACTACAGAACGCTGTGCTGTTTGTAGATGGGTTGAAGACTGGGACTACAACAAAATTATCATTTGCAACAGGTAATGTAACAGTTTCAGTTCAATTTTTTATTTGGCCAATATTCAACCCATAAAGAGATAGGGATTTGAACAAGATGCTGCATATATCTACAGATCTTGTAGGCAATAATGATTTAACCCAGATTTAATTTTTATCTGTATTTTGAAATATCATATAGAACAGAAGTACCTCTAGTGCATTTGACAGGAATATGCTCCTCACTTAATGCTTTCAATTATATTACTGCAGCTTGCCATTCTGACTAATCATTGTTACAGCTTTGTCATTGATGCAGATGAAGCAAGATTTTTGTGGTTACTCTATGTTGTATTGCAATTAAATCACAAATAAATTATATATGTTACAGATGTCAAATAGCAGTTCATCAAGAATGCTATGGAGCAAGAAATGTCCGAGATTTTACATCTTGGGTTTGTAAGGCTTGTGAAACACCTGACATCAAGCGGGAGTGTTGTCTTTGTCCTGTAAAAGGTATGTCTTTGACAAAATTTCAAATGTTGGGTATATAAAGTGGTCATCTTTTTTTTCCTGGGTATGATGTAGACTTACCTCTGTGATATCTATGTTTTGGAACTGTCCTGCCTGATTTTTTAACCATGAAATAAACAAAGTTTTACTGTTACATAAATGCTCAAGTTATTATCAAGGAGCTCTGCAGATATGTTTCTACCTTGGTTTTGATGACTACAATCTTTTTCTCCTAAACTATTTTTGGACTCCCAGGTGGTGCTCTAAAGCCGACTGATGTTGACACATTGTGGGTTCATGTCACTTGTGCTTGGTTTCGACCTGAAGTCTCTTTTGCTAGTGATGAGAAGATGGAGCCTGCTTTGGGTATTCTAAGTATTCCATCAAATTCTTTTGTAAAGGTAAAGTATCTGCTGCTAAAATTCCCCCCTGAAAAGGAATGTTAGTTAGTCACCAGTTAAAGTGATTTTATTCTTTGCATATTCCACACTATGTCAAAGAATTATTTTAACCACTTAAAAAACTAGAAGAATATCTATCTGATTTGATTATTTTGTTCATTGAGTGTGGTATAAAGGACATTATCTAGACTCTGAATTATTTAATATCCTTTTATCATTTTGATATCGCTTGATGAGGATGAGCCTTGGCACAACTGTAAGGTTGCTGCCTTGTGATCTTGAGGGCATAGGTTCAAATCCTAGAAATAGCCTCTTTGCTTGTGAGAGTATGGCTGTGTTCGTCTACCCTCCCCAAACTCCATTTGGTGGGAGCTTCTTGCATTGGGTTTCCTTTTGATGTCTCTTGGTCCACTCTAATGAATACAATCTAAAAGTCTGCATTACTTGAATTTTCAGATTTGTGTTATTTGTAAGCAAATTCATGGTTCGTGTACACAATGTTGCAAGTGTTCTACTTATTTCCATGCCATGTGTGCTTCAAGGGCCGGTTATCGAATGGAGGTGAGAGTTCACTCAGATTAAATTGGCTTGCTTGATATCTTGTGATTTGAAAATTTCTTTTAATTTTAAGCAAGTTTAATGGCAATTTTCAATTTACTTCCCTGTTTTAATTAAAACATATATGAATTTATCTTTAATAATGAGTTGATCAGTTGATGACTGATTACCATTACTCACCAGTCTCATTCGTAGAACATGCATTTTCAATTTGGACTTTAATAAGAATAAAATGGTACAAGAAGACTAACAAGAATCATACTATTGATAGCGCCCATTGGCATCAATTGATCCATGTAGCTGAACCATATCTAATGAGATAAGAATTGATTGTTGTTGTATTCTGTTAGACTTCAGAAGGAAGACATGGTACAAGACTAAGATCATATTATTGATGCCCATTGGCATTAATTAATCCATGTAGCTAAACCATATCTAGTGAGATAATACTTGATTGTTGGTGTATTCTGTTAGACTTCAGAAGGAGGAGAGGACATGGAAAGTGTACATTAGATGGAATAAAAACAGTTACCTGGTTACGACAGTTAGATGCTCAGTCAGCTGATATTCTGTTAGTCAGTTGGGTGGTTAAATAGGGCCTATCCTTGTAAAGGAGAATTCTCCTTTTTCATTGAGTGTTCTAATAACAGAATCATTCAGTTTCTTCCTTTCTATGTTTTATTTTCTATTAGGATTCTTGGGTTATAGAGCCCTAACACATTCTTGAATGTTTTATCTGTTGGGACAATTTTATTAATTTTCTCCCCGTTAAATGCAGTTGCATTGTTTGGAGAAAAATGGCAAGCAGACAACAAAAATGGTCTCGTATTGTGCTTATCACAGGTATGCAATCCTCAATTGTGATTAATCATCCTCTTTTGCCCCTTTCTACCATTTTCTTTGTAGACTTTGCTTTTTCCCCAACAATTGTCTTTTTGTAATTGCAAAAATATAGGTTTATCTGAAATTCTCGTTAATCTAAATCTTATTTTCAGCCTTTCATCTTAATCACGTCTATTGTTTTTTGCAGGGCTCCCAACCCAGATACAGTTTTGATTATGCAAACCCCTCTTGGGGTCATTTCAACTAAAAGCCTTCTCCAAACTAAGAAAAAAAGTGGTTCGAGGCTAATCTCATCCAACAGAAGAAAGCAAGATGACACTCCTGTTGATAACACTGAGCATGAGCCATTTTCTGCTGCTAGATGCCGTATCTTTCAAAGAACAAACCATACCAAAAAGGTAGATTGGAGAAAATTGTTGTTCATGTTGGTGAATGTTTGTAAGCTAATACTTAAACAACATAGCTATGTCTCTGTTATTTATTATATGTTAATGTTAATTGTCCTGTTTCTATTTCCAGTGAACGTGTTTTTTGTGTTTAAACATTAAAGATATATTAGCTTTTAATCTGTGTTACCAATATATATTGTATTTTTGCCAATAACTAATTCTTCTTCACCAAAATGTGCCGGATTCTGCTACTAGCATGGATGTAAACTTGTATGTGGGGCATATCGTAAAAATATCATGGTTACTGCTTTTATTGCTTTGATTTCTTTGTTTCCATGCTCATCTTTTGGACCTAGTTATCTACTATTGCCTGCAACTTTAAAAATTAAAATGCTCAACTTCTCATTCTTTTTGTAGAGAGCAGCAGATGAAGCCGTTTCTCATCGTGTGAGGGGTCCCTATCATCATCCTTTAGATGCAATAGAGAGTTTAAATACACACAGAGTAAACCTTTTTATCTTCTGAAAATTGTATTAGATTTCCTTATTCATTCTTTTAACTTGAATTTAAGATTTGAACTGTGTCCCCCTCCTTTCTTTCCCTTCTTTTGCTAAGTTTTTTTTTCTTGTCTCTTCCCTCAAACAGGTAGTACACGAACCTCAGGCATTTTCTTCTTTCAGAGAACGCCTATACCACTTGCAGGTAATTCTTCTCTTTCTAAGGTGGATTATTTGCTTCAGCAGTCAATTTTCTGACTGTTTTATGGGTACTTTGTATGATTCCAGAGAACCGAAAATGATCGGGTTTGCTTTGGTAGATCAGGCATACACGGATGGGGCCTCTTTGCACGTAGAAATATTCAAGAAGGAGACATGGTATGAATGTTATGCTCAACTATGATAACATTAATAGACCCACAACCTGCTTGTGTGTGATGGTCAATCAATAACGATTGATACTTTTATTAGTATTATGAGGACCAATGGGATTTTGGACTACTTGAGCATTTAGAACTTGGAAGTTCAGCAGAAGTGATTTATTCTATTCTGTTTTGCATAAAACTGAGGCAGATAAAGGGGAACCCTTTAAAAAATCATCATTATGACTTCTGTCATGCAAGGGAATACCCATTTTCGAAGCTGTGTTCTTCAGGCTTTGTCAACTAGTACTAATATAGTATAGTGATTCATTGCAACTGAATATCTTTGGGCCTGTTTGATTTTAGGAAACATTTTCTGTTTTCATTTCTTGTTTTCACAAATAATTATAAAAATGCCACTTTTCTTTTTATTTTGTTTCCTATATTTATAAATATTAACAAAATACAGTTAAAATAAGATGATGTTTTTTTAATTATTTGTAAAAATAAAGAATGGAAACAGAAAATGTTTTCTTAACCTAAACAGGCCCTTGACAACCTTTTGCTTTCTACGTAATTTCATATAGTAGAACATAAAAAGCATGGAGAGCACGAAAAACACACTATCTAGCACACTCTTTCTAACTCACTCTACCAGTTGTTAAAATTGATTGAAATCTACAAAATTAGGAGAGAAACTCATTAAATGAGAAGTGTAACCTGCCCAAATATGTGATTTCTAATAAATTTTAGCCAATGATAGAGTGTGTTGCTAGCATTTCTCAAACATGTAATATGTCATGGTATTTGTGGGCATCGTTTTGAATGCCAGCACAGGCTGATAAGGCAATTTGAAAATCATGATAAGCCGGACAAAGTCTGGTCTAATTGCCATCTCCTCCTTGCCTGTCTTTTTTTTTGTTTTTTCTCTTGCTGTTTTGGTCCTGAGAATTCTTCTGGACTGGTTCCTAGTTCAGATGTTTGCAACATATATCGTCCATTGCTTTCATTATGATTCTAACATTAGCAAATGCATGAAATTATTGCCATTGGATCCCTTATGTTTTCTTAGCTTTCCATGTACAACCTTTTTCTGTAGCAATAGTGAGCATGATTTTAATCCTAAGCAGGTTCTTGAATATCGTGGTGAACAAGTGAGGCGCAGCATTGCAGATTTGAGGGAGGCACGCTATAGATTAGAAGGGAAAGACTGCTACGTGAGTTAATTCCCCTATGTCTGCCTTTTAATGGCACACTGGTCATCATATTATTTATGTCATGTTATCAACCTAAAATGCCCTACTCTTGTCTTTGCAGCTGTTTAAGATAAGTGAAGAAGTGGTGGTAGATGCCACTGATAAAGGGAATATAGCTCGGCTGATTAATCATTCTGTGAGTCAACCTAAACTTGAATTGACATTTTCTGTATATCTTTGTCCTCTCGGATTCTCAACTCTGGATAATAGTTATCTTACCTGTTCTTTGGTTCATGTTAATACAGTGTATGCCAAATTGCTATGCCAGGATCATGAGTGTTGGTGACGACGAGAGCCGGATTGTACTCATTGCTAAGACTAACGTGGTTGCCGGTGATGAGTTAACGTATGTCTCTCTCTTTGTGTGTGTGTGCATGTGTTGTAGCATGCATGTTCTGTATAGTTGATGCTGGTTGTTTTGGTTTGGGCAGGTATGACTACTTGTTTGATCCTGATGAGCCAGAGGAAAACAAAGTCCCGTGCCTATGTAAAGCTCCAAACTGCCGGAAATACATGAATTAGGAAGGATTATACAAATGAAATGAAAATCAGATGACAAGACTCAAGAGTATTGTTTCTTCTCCGCAAGGAGCACTAACCCCCCATCCCCTCTTCTGCAGGGAATCAACAGTTACACCAAAGCTGTATTTTTTATCAAACCAAAAGAAGAGAAAAAAAAAAAAAAGGCATAGTTTAGCGTTTTTCTTTTACCCTTTTGGTTTCCTTTAGACATTCATCGAATTTTAATAAAAGCTAGATTTGGTAGCTTTTTGGCTCTTGGCGGCTCTGTAAATGAATCACCCCATATTACTCATTTTCTTCCATTTAATGTTAACCGATTTCTTTCCCTTCATGTTCTACCAATCTAATTGTATGGAAAAAAATACCAACAAAAACGTGTTGCACCCAGATGATGTTCATTTGATTTAAAAGAAAAGTACTTTATCCTTCTACGATGTTTCTCCTAATAATATTAGTATTTTTATATAAAATAAAAGTCATTTAATATTTTAAAAACATACGAAGTTTATTATACTGTTTTATTTAATAATCGATAAAATATTGATAGAGGATTTAGAATTGTTCAATTTAAATTTTAAATTGTTGGATACGTTAGTGTAATCCTTTGAATAAAATTTCGTCCTTCAGAGCTCTCTCTCTCTTACGTGTTTTGTTTATAAAAAAAACATCTAAATTTCAAAATATTAAAAAATCTTTCAAGTTGATCCCTACACTTTATTGAAATTATTTATATAATTTTATTAATTTAAGAATTATTTAAGAGAGTGTAATATTAACAGTTTGTTTAAAACATTTTACCCTTTAGTTTTGACTTCTTTTTTTTACAATTTAGTTTTTACTTTATTAAATTCATCCTATCACCATCAATTTCACATAAAATAACTTTTAGAAAAAAGTTGTCTAAAACTGTGTGTTCACCTCGTATTGAAGGTCAAGGTTTGTCTATTCAAAATAAAGCAAATAAATAAATTACAAATTATAATCTAAGTTAAGGAGTTTCTTTTTTTCATTATTAATATTATTATGGCCTTGCAGTTGCAGAACCCTAGCTAGGTATTGATTGTAAAGGCAATTGATGGTATCTTACTCTTTCTGGCGTGAATCCAAGAGGATATACAATATCAAACATCAATTAACATGTTTGTTTCACAAGGCTTATTCGACGCAATCCGACCGTATAATAATCCTTTAAATAATCACAAAGTAAAGCCTTGTAACAATCGATTGTTAAAGCTTATGAACTATTTGTTCACAAGATAAATTCCGAAGAAAGAAATGACAAGAATAGCATGAAGACAGATTGGTGTCCCAAGTACGAAGAAATTACCAGGTTAATGTTTATCCACAAGTGATGTGAACTTGTTGGAGTTGGAGAAAAGGTGCACAGTTTGATGAGATGTGTGTCACTCGGCTATCACAATTCACTTCAGTATGCTCAGTACTGTATCCCATGTTTATTTTGTTTTCTTGTCAGCTTTGTATTACTTATCAATTTTCATATATGCTTGACACCTTTTTTCTTTCAATTCTCTAATATTAATTCTAATTCCATGAGCAACGGTGGAGGGCGACTTGGAAATTTTGTCTGCAACGCAATACATTAAACAAAGTTTTCAATGATATTTTAGCGATGTTCTTTTATTGATATTTTAATGATAACTTGAATGTAGCATTTTTCAATCTCTTCTTGTGTCACTTAGGTGGTGATTTGACCTTTTTGTTTCAATTTGATATTTGTTTTAAGGTTTTTCAAAATCACTAGATATTTTTGTTTTTTTATATAAATAATCGCTCGTTTCATTATAAATAGCAGCTAATGAAATTAATCTTTTAAATAATATCATGCCATAGGTTAAAAAACAACACTGTTAATCTCTCTCCATACATTAATTATTTAGGGAAAATGTAATTGAGTAAAAAAAGTGATATAATTAATCCTAACAACTTTGAGTAATTATTTTTTTTTTTTTGTTAAAGAACGTTATTAGTAACGTTGGAAGAATATTACAATTATTATAGACAAATTTAATGCAATTACTGCTTGAATAAAATACAATTTAATAAAAAAAATACATTTTTTACATCTAATGTTTAAAGATCACAATCGACCAAGCTATACAATCGAAAAGAAAAAATATACAGTTGAATAATAATTTTGAATCAGCTACAACAACAACTAACTAGAACCGTTTCTATCCACAAAAGACCTTGTAAATAGGAGCGCGGATCCACTAACCCCTCGAAGGACAAGCATCCTCGAGTCCACATATGTTCCACACACAAGCTTTGACAAATCAAATATTTCTGGGGGAAGTTGTGTTCTAAGTTCTTGTAGAACATTTCTCGCAGTATCAACGTTTTGATTTAATGGATCATCAAGATTCATTCTCACATCAATATCACCTGATGCAAGCTTGGCGGCTGGAAGACTTGATGGAAGCTCCTCGAAAGGGACTACTTTTCTCCATTTCTTGCCCTTGAATTTCTGAGCTAAAGCCTCCACATTGCTGGAAGGGCCAAAGAAGAACTTCTCTGTGGTCTTGTCTTGCTTCAGATATAACAGTCTCCCGGATCTTAGTGTAAATGAAGAATTCACCTGCAATCTTCCACTCTTACCAGCTTTGTCATGAGGCCAGTCCTGACCAATCATGACAGAGAATCCAGTGTCAGAGTTGAATGAAAGATTAGCTTTCAATTTTGATTCTCTTGTCACAGTTAAATGCACATCGCCAACGATTACACGGAGAGGAGGTTGGCGGAGGGTCAGGCCTACATGCTTCCCTGTGGAGTATAATAGACGCCATTTGCCTGGAAGAAGCTCCAGCCAGTTCTGCAGACATGAATATTGACACAAATTAGCATAAGCACTAAAAAAAGTATTTTATTTAAAAAAAGAAATCATACCAACTTTTAAAGGTCATGGTTTACATCCCTCCAATTAATAAGAATACTTTGTATTATCAAACAGTGAAAGCTAATTACTGCCATTAAGCATTGTATTTATTTATTTTATGGTAGATGCACTGGGGAAATCTCCACTAACTAATGGGCCACAAGAAAACTCCACAAGGAAACTAAACACCACATCGATCTCAAAAATCTTTAGACATTCCACATATATGTTGCTCAACTTGTTTATTCTACCTAAGGTGGGACTTTTTACTTACCACTCGAATGATTGGTAAGCAAAAGTGCAGGCAAAAATGGTCAAGGCTCTTGGCTTGGGTATTATCTATTTTTACTATTGCAACAAAAGAAATGGAACTTAGAAAAACATTGTAGAAACAACAAAAACGGAAAAAATATACAAGTTTTAATCACAAATTACCCTTGGCTTTGGATGGGGATTCAACATCTCCATTAAGTCAATGAAGTGTGCAAGCCTGCTTCGCTAAAACATAGAAAACACCCATTAGTCAAACTTTGAATTCCATATATTCCAATTACTAATTTGCTTTAAGTTAAATGTTCCCATCAAGACATTAAGGACAGTAAACAAATGATGAAAAGAAACATTAGTAAGGAAAAACTTGAGGACACCAGACACTTACAAATATAAAAGCTCTTATGCAAGCATCAAGGAACTTGAAGAAATAAAGGGGTACATATACGGGACATCATTGGATGAATACCTGAGGCTGACGATAGATGTACTCCTCACTAATACGCATTGCAGTAGAACCCAGACCCCATCGGATAATATCCATTGATGGGACTACTCGCCATCTTGGCCCACAAAGGAATGGGTGTCGAAGAGCATCCAAACAACTATATAAATGTTCACATGGTTAACATGGGTACAACTTTTAAACTTGGCCAAATCAAACTAGTATCTCTAATCAAATGCCATTTATATTCATGTTTTTACAAATGTCTGAGAAACTAACTACATGTTCCCGAAAGATCAAGCCTCCTAAAATACCAAAGAAACTTTTATGAATTTTTTTTATACCTGAAATTTCTTCATGGCACTACCATTTTTCTTTTTAAAATCTCGACATGCATGCAAGATATAATTTATCTTAGCCCAATATGGAAGCATTGATGAACAAATTATACACTTTTTCAACTAGCAATATTTCTTAATAGCATACCTTATCCTTTGAGAAGGTTTAGTTGCAAGCAATAAAGATAAAAGGTGCCAACCAGCTCCCCAGTTCCTATCAAGTATCTGCAAGAAATAGAAAAGCGTCAAAAGACTTGAAAACAAGAATGTAACTCTAAATATCAAGCAACTTTCAATGAAGAATAAACTTACTTGTAATCCAGCATTTCCATAAGGGGAACTTCTGCCAAGGATTTCCAACATAAACTCTCGCAAACATGAAGGATCATACCCCTGAAGATGAGACATGAATTATCATTAGAAAGTTCACATCGATGCATCACCCTTTCATCTAGATAGATGAAAGAATAGGCAGCATAGAAACATTTGATGTATTAGGTATCTGAAAAAAGGTGACAAAGTGATTTATAGAAATGAAATATTTGTTAAATGAAAGGAATTAAGTCTGGTAAAATACTTCTATATCAATTTAGAGTAAAAAGATGACTGTGAGAGTAAGTCACCCAATATCTTACTCTAAGGTAAGATCAGATATATAACACAATGCTAACTTGAGGATGAGTATCCACCTACAGTTGTCCTTCAACTAATCTTTCCTGAGTGATCTGCTAAGGATCATGGTCTAATACCTTTTATTAAAATGACACTAATTTCAGAAACTGCTCAATCTTCAAATTTTCATGATAATGGTTTATGTCCTGCTATCAATGAATGTGTGTGTGTGTCTAGAGCATTGAGGTCAACTAGTTTTCTTTTTCCATCAAAAAAAGCTTGAATTCTTTTTAAACATTCAAGAGGCTAAAATCGAATAAAAAAAATTAGGTTTTCATACCTTTTTGAGGAACAATTTGAACTTTGCAAAAATCAAGGGATCCATAAGTTCTCGCATTACCATTTTAGCCATTATAAAGCCCACGCATCTTTACAACAGAGATAACCAGGTATCAAAAATGTTATATAGTTCCAAACATACTTCACTGAAAAGTTTCAAGACCATACCTCATGTCAAATGCAATCATCATCTGTCGCCTGTCCAAGTTGTCCAAAGAGCTACCATTCGAACCATCCTTGTAAAAGTCAGCAGCATTACCCAATATACCTACCTGTTATGTAAATACACAAGGTTAAGCTGAGCATGAGGAAAGATTGAACAGATTATACATCAAGAGACACAATTATCAATTTCCAGTAATTTGGATTGCAGACATCAAACTTTCAGCGCTAAGAAATATTAGCCCTCTGGAAATCACCACCCAGCAAGTCCATGTCATTCATCCTATCTGTTATTTTTCCTTTCCTACATTTATTGAATTTCTATTGATAGATTCTTGTTTACTTTTGTAATTTAGCATAGAAATGGCTAAGCAAATTATCACAATATATCATTTCATTGTTTGGAATCACAATAATTTTCAAACCAGCAACAAAAACAAAATTCTAGGTTTGTCTGTGACATTCTGTGAGTTTAAAGCATAATAAATGCATAAAACCACCTTAAGGATCAGGCAAACAGCAAACATAATCCACAGAAAAGACAGAAAATGGATGAAGAAAGATGCCATAATTCTATTCTTTTAGGAGAGTGACAATGCTTACTTTAATATGTCTGTCTATTGGACTTATATGAACATTTTCCAGTCTCAACTCTGTATGGGCAAGACCGTGGCTGTGCAGGTAATTTACCTAATTAAAATAAACAATAGAAGAGAATATCAATTTTCCTATTGCTACGTAGAATATACAAAGCACTTATAAGTAAAAATGTCTTCAATCAAAGGAAAGAAGGGATTTTAAAAAATAAAGGAAAAAGAAAATACCCCAATAAGAAGATCCCTCATCAATATTCGAATAAGTCGCAACTGCCTAGAAACTGCAGGACCTCCAGTAGAATCTTCTCCTACCTTCCTAACAGACTCTTCATCCAGTGCAAGAGTGGCCTCTAAAGTTGGAAGCCAATCTGATTGTTGAAGCCAGTGTCTCAAAGAAAAACTACCATGATACTGCAAGGCAAAAATAATTTAAAAAAAAAAAAACATTCAGTGTCTAATTTTTTACAAAGTGGCAGAAAGACTCAAATAGAGAAAATGTTCAGAATAAGTAAGAAATAGAAGAAATAGAATCGATACATATAAAAGAATTAAAAGAATAAACCTTATGAAGATTAACACCTACCCCATGTACTAGGATAAATGAACCGCTAACACCACTTGCAGGCAAAGAGATATAACCATGAACTTGCATTGAGTAAGAATGATACAGCAGTTTACGCCGAACCAGCTTCTTTAATACCTAAAAGGCCAGAACAAAAAAATTGTGATGGGATATAATTATAAACATTTTACGCCAAAGATCAGCATACCTCTATTGCTCGTTTCCCACGACGCTGAGCTTGTGCACTGGAAAGCTGTCGAAGTACAACTCTTGTGTTACACAAAGGGCTGCAAAGGAAAATGAATACATACAGATGTTATGATTGCAACTAACAATACAACCTGAACCAAACAAAGAATTAAACTTACCTACAACTATCCTTTACCATGCCTTCAAAAATGACCTCATCCGGCTACAGGAAAACTTAAATCAATCAGACCACAATTAAAAAGTGCCTATCCAATCATGACACATCATAAACTTATTTTAAATTTCATACCCTCCCACCAAGGCCAACACTAACAGTATCTAAAATCTTAAAGTCTGACATTTTGAACCGTATAACATGATCTGTTTCCTCCTCCAAGTAAACCGACAAGGTACTTGGAGCATCTTCTTGTGACTCCTTAGAAGATGCAGATGCAGCATTCCTTAAAGAAGAGCAGCACACTCCCTTGCGCTTTCTCCTGACTAAATTATAGAATTGTCCGGTAAAAGGCAGGAGAGCAGGTACAATAAGTTTTGTAGACAAATTTTGAGCTGAATAACTCCCCGGAATTGGGTTCGGCCCAGTTCCACAAAGCGCCATTGATCAGACCTCTGAGTGATAAAAAAGAAAGGATTACATTATGCATCAGCAAAGTCTTCGAAGGGGGTCCATCAATGGTGCAACAAAACATAAAAGAAACTAACTTCACATCCCATTTAACAGATAAACATACGCAAAAAAAAAAAAAAAAAAAAAAAACATAATCTGGCTCGATGGTACATACAGAAAGCAACAAAATATGTGATTGTCTTTAACTATCTACCCATGGTTATAAACAGTTTTCCGCAACCACAATTGCGGCCGCATCAGCCGCATTTTCCCGCAATTACCTGCAATATAAAAGTTTTCTAACTCACTGCAATTTAAAAACATGTATCTACCCTCAGTTTCCCTCGCATGCCTGAATTGAGCAAATAATTCTCTATTCTGTAACAACAAACTCAATTCCCAACTTTGACCAAAGTGACAGGCTTCTATATATGATTTCCCTCATTTCTAGAGCAATTAACTAATCTTAGTTTTGTTTGTTGCTTTAGTAAAAGAACACAAGAAATTGCAAAACATTATACTTGTTGGCTCAACCATAACAATTAGGCAATTAGCAAACAAGGTGAAATTCAAATACTCCAAATCCAAGCATCATAAGAAAAGGAACAAGCATTTAGCAGATAAAAAAATAGATAATTAGAAATTGAGGACGTGGAAAGAGGAAGAAGAAAAGGGAGATTGGAGAAATTGAAAGTGAATTACCAGAAGGAGAAAGAGCAAGAGAAGAGAAGAGCATGGAGATGCAGAACACGTGTTGTACATATAGAAACCAAGCGTGTGAGAGTTGCGTGCGAGGGAATGCTCGAAACGTTTTCCCACGTGTTTCTCGCACGTCAACCTCTGCCCTCCCCAAATATCTATTTTTGATTTATCCATCAACCTCTTCTTACTACTTCTCACTTTCTTGTGGTGCTAATAACTATATACTATATATTAAATTCAGCAAAAAAAATTGACATTTATTAAATTAATAAAACCAACCAAGGAGGTGTGACAGATTTATAGATAAGGTTGTCCTTTAATTATGTAGTTTGATTTCTAAGTCAATGTGAAAAGATTCAGCAGAAAATATTCATTCATCTAAAGAACCCATAATAATGTTTATTTAAAATTGATTTGTTTATAATAATAAATTTTTTCCTTTCATATTTGGCGTAAAAAGTATACATCATAGATTTTGTCATCTTAAGGTCATAATTCAATGAGAATTCAAGAGAAACACGTAAATTCCAGACTTTTTCTTTCAATATTTTTGTTTCGATTTTGTTCCATATTATAGTTTTTCTAACTTATAGAAAAGGCTAACCTATGCTATGGTCCCGCCATCTACAAGCAATATCAGATGATTGTACGATGACTAAAATGAATTCTCCTCATTTGTGGTTCTAAGTTCATCATCCTTCATATAACGACAGTATATTTGACGTCTCTTTAATTTAACTGTTCTAACTGATAAAATGGAATAGAAATAATAAACAGAGTAAGTCTGGGCCTGTTCGAATATTGCACGTCAATCAGGTTGGGTTTATGGTCCCAAAATTTAGACAGTTACTTAATGCACGCCATTTTTGGCTTGGTGCACCCCATAAGCTAAAATAATGAACTATTCTATTTGGCAACCGTTTACTCCACCCCACTGCCACTGGAGAACAGAATAACAATAAGGGCTTCGGCTTAAAAATCTTTTCACATTAGAGTCCATAAATAGTTCGAAGAGGCCTTTGGATGTACAAGTGTGATTAATTAAATTTTAGCATTAGTTAGAAAGGAATATGCACTAATTGAATCAAACTGTAGTACATTGACTTTGTTTTACTTTCGAAGAAGAATAATAATGTCAAACCATTGGAAAAATCGATAGGGGTCTTGCTTTCGCACCGTGCGTGAGTTTGGAAATCGTAATCTAAGCCGCGAGTCTCGTTGTTAAAAAAAAAAAAACAAGGGTCAGGATTGGTTGAAGGGAGGAAAAGCATAAAAAGAACTAACTAACTGACACAAATAAAAGGACTTTAATGTAGGAGAAAATAGAAAACTTAGACAACATCAAAATGCAAACAAAATAACAAGGCAAAATTAATGATAAAATAGCAACATTGGAATGAAAAGAAATTGTTTTGGACTAACCTTTTGTACGAGTTCGCTTATTTGTGGGAACCTTCCTGCTAAATAAAGGAAAGAATTCTTCAATTTTCATGTTGGGAAAATCTGGTTCAATATACCACTTAACAGCAAGCTTGCTTTGGAAGCTCCTTGTCTTGCGAGAAGAGCTCTGAAGAGATCTTGAAAGACAAAGGTATCTATCATGAAAATAGCCAGCCTTGTTTGTCCTTCTTCCCACTTTCCGGCCCCATATATCACCATGATTAGGCCACCCTTTAGGAGCATATGGCAAACCTTCACAAGAAGAAAAGGATGACACCGATTGAAAATCAAAGGTTTTCTCCTTTGTCAAATCCTTACCGGCATTGCTTTCAATTGTAGCGTCATTTTCCAAGGATTTGTTTTCCTCCTTACAGCTGCAATAAAAGAAGAAAATGTCAACTGCTGAAGGGTGCATACAAGACCTTCATGGAATATTCATGATACATTAAGAAATTGGTATGAAACACCCAAATAAGTTCAACATCTGGAAAAATGACAAAAGGTTGGGGCTAGAAAAACAACAAATAATCTGAACCTCATTATTCTTCGCAAAAAGCTACATAAATTTTGTGGTCCGAATAAAGAGGCATGACTTCTATGATATTATACTAAGCTTGCATATAACATTTTCTAAAGTCTAATTCAACCGATTCCTTATTTGATAATAGCACACATACTGGAAAAAAAAAATTGAACAAAACAATTTTTTTGAGGAAAACAAGAGCATGCAACAAAAGTAATATGGTAATACCTTACTCTAATGCTCTTCCTTTAACCAAAAATAAAAATAAAAAGAAAATAGGCAGCTTAGCAAGCTTGAGGGGAAACAAAAAAGGGAATGAAGAGGGGGAAAGGTGAAAATTTCACCTAATGGGAGTGCGACTAACTCTAAGGGCCATGGATTCATCTGTATTATAGAGGAAACAAAAAAGACAACAAAATTTATCTACTTTGTGTCTGTGACTGTTTCGCTCCCTAGGTTAACGATGCAAGTATTAACACAGTTAAGGTCTCCAGATTAACAATGCACATACCAACACAGTTAAGGTCCCTAGGTAAACGATACACATACCAACACAATTAAGATCCCTAGGTTAACAAAGAGAAGAAGTCGAAAGGCAAAGATGCGCACAGGAGGTCTGGATGGAGTGGCAAATATTTTTTAGTATGCACACCCTAAACCAATAGCCTTCAACTAATCATGGCCCTTGATTTTTTTTGCCATCATCATCAAAACATTTCTCTCTTTACTCTTTCTCTTTTTCTTTACCATTTCGGATGAGCCTATATGCCGCTTCTGGTGACCTGTCTATCACCTCGAACAGTCTGTCAGCATCACCCCTCCTCTGGCGAACCTCCACTACAAGAGGCCACTTTAAAGACCCACATCACAACTTTATGCATCAAAGCAACAACCAACCAATTGAGGTTTTACCTAGATTTGGGACAAGAAAACCCACAAGACCCCTTGATTTTGATATCTTGATTAAGTAGTTTTATCAAATCACAAATTAGTTGACGACGTTATGGATCTGGTGTGACATAATGCGAGTGTGAATCTAGTATGGTGAGTTTGTCATGACTCTGGTGTCTATTCGATGCAGTCATGCCTTAAATTAGTGGATTTTGATGGGGTTGAAATTATATTTTATTTATTTTTTGTTCTGAACTTACTACTCCATTGATGTTTTTGTTTCTTTTGTTTTGTGTTGAGAATGTCTCTGTGTGTGTTTAAATTTCTATGTGTATTTTTTTGTTGTGTGATGGAATCGATGAAGGAAGGTTGTTGTTGCAGTAAAAAATAACCTCTGACAACAATGAGCGACGACGAATCAGTCAGAGAACGAAAGATGATTGTTGACAAACTTGTTGGAGAATAAAATAGAGAAAATAATAAGACATATGAAAAAGAAGAAAAAAAAATCTAATTCGAATGATGCATTAAAAATGGTGTATAAATGAGATAAATCTAATGATGTTTAAAAGTGATCTATATTAGACCACATAGAAGACTTGTCCATGCTAGAATTGGCCCTGGTATGTAGTATCTTGTAGGTAAACTTTGTGAGTAATGTGCTTGATACATGATGAGCTTTAGAATTGTAATATGGTGGATTTCAGCAGCAAAAGTATATTAATTGTGAATTAATTAATGGTAGACAATTAATAAGGTAATCTTTATCAGGTTTGATAAATATTATTCATTCAATCAGATAAGCACAAAATTTAACTATAGCTTATATCATGTGTATAATGTATCAAGCGAGAGTGTGAAAAATAATATATTTCCGTGTCATTTTTAGTTAAAAATACAAATAATTAAGTTTGAACATGTTTGTCTATAGTGTTCCTTTTGAAAACCAATGAATCGAAGGAGATTTAAACTAAAGACCCGACGCGAGGAGACAAGTTGTTCAAGCACCACCACGAAACGCCGTGTCTATTTCCTATTGGAGAGCGCACACACAGCTTTGTAACCTAATTTACAGCCACTGTGATAACCAAGCACACGAAACCCGCGCCGCACAGGGACACCACCGACATAAGGCCAAACAAACAAGGGCATTTCCGTCAAAACAAACCGTTTCTCATTATCCCCACCCCCACCCCCAGAGTGAGGCCCTCTCCTCCATTTCTCATTATTCATTAACGCCGATGAAAAAAAAAAAAAATCAAAAATACACTCTTCACAACTTCACATACACACTCCAAGACAAAGGGAAATAAAGAGAGAGAGTCCTTCGATTTCGTTGCGTTTTTCTTATACTGTTCAACTTAAGAACATTTACGCGCTGTTCCACATTTAACCCTAACCGATCAGAGTGTATACTTCTTGGACCTTCCCGTTATTTCGCTCACATTCGATCTCCGCGATCCGGTGCGTGGAGTTTCTCTCTCACTCTATTAGGGTTCAGGCGTTTTGTTCTCTCTCTCTCTCTCTCTCTCATTCGATTCCTTCCAAATTAGGGTTTCTGTTCCCGATTCAGCGCACTTCTCCCGATTCGAATTCGCAGGATAGGGTTTTGTTGTTCCGCGTCTCGCTTCCGCGATGCCGCGCAGTTCGAAGCACAAATCGAGCAAGCACAGTTCGCGCGACGCGAGGGAGCACTCCGACTCGGAGCGAGATTCCGGCGCCAAGGATCGGAGGAGCAAGGAGGAGAGTGGCGGCGGCGCGAAGAAGGATTCGAGTTCCGCGGAGAAGCGGAGGCTGGATTCGAAGGACGCGCACGGGAACGGGGAGTATTCCGACGAGTACGCGTCGTCGTCGAAGCGGCGCAAAGACGGAGGCGGCGGCGGGGGAGACCGGTGGAATGGTGGCGAGGAGGGATCGAAGAAGTCGAAGACGGCGGGGGATTCGAAGAGCAGGAGGAGGGACGGGAGCGTGGGAGTGTACGGCGAGGGCGAGGAGGTGAAGAAGAGTAGCGGGAAAGGGGATGGGAAGCATAGGGATTCGGCATCGGGGCGAGGCAGGGAGGGTGCGGCGGAGAAGGAGAAGGAGAAAGAGAGGAAATTCAAAGAAGGTGGTAGGAGTGAGGAATCGGTTGATGAGCAAGAGCAACGTGTTTCCAAGCAGGTCTTTGAAATTAATGGTAAGTTAACTTGACCTAATTGATTGATGTTGTTGTATTTATAGTGTCATGACTTGTTTTGAACTGAACTGAGGCACGTTTTGCGTGTTTGTCTGTTAAGAAGGATTGGCATGGTAATGGGATTGATACTTGGCTTTCAGTTTTGTGTGTGTTTTGTTTGGATCAAAACAAAAAAGGACAAGCCTTTTAAGTGTTGAGGCACTTCCTTTTAGTTTAGCAACAATGGGGGCAAGCCATTTGATAATTTCTGGTTTTGTCTCTGAGTTGAGTTGCCTCTCTCTGGAGAGAGTTTGCAAGCAGTTCTGGAATTGGGTGACCAATTTGACTAGCGGCTGATGACTGTTAATGTAAATGTCAAATACACATCTTCTCAAATCCGTTGCTCCCACTTCTTAGAACAAGCATACCCTTTAACTGATGAATATCTAGTCTCTCCTTGTTCCTTCCATTCTGTTAGTTCTCACTGTTTATTCAATGTCAGTGTTCGTGCATTAGTCATTCCAACGGTTTCTTGCCTTGTGTCATTCTCATTCTTTTGGAAATGTGTGCCTTCGGCCTAATGGTATCAGGCTCTTAGGTTTCTGTCTGTACAAATGTTAAATTCACCTTATGTGTTGGCCTAAACTGATTCAAATGGATGTTAAGAATATATAGTTAAAAAGACATGGTTGAGACTTTTAAATCTTTCCATTAAGAATAATACTTTTCTAGGTTGGGTAGATAAGTTGATTATTAATTATAATTAGATTAAACAATGTGACTGTAATCCAAGATACATGTCAAAATAATACCTCATCCTGAATGACTAGTTCAAATTATATACCAAACCTTTTTCTCAATTACAGCAGAGAGTACTTTTATGAGAGATACATTTTTCTATGAAGGATTATGATATTTGTTGCTTCCTCAAAATTTATATAAATTATAAATGCTCTTTGTGCCTATTTCTCTCATAACACACTCCTCTGTTAGTGAATAAAAGAATAGAACTCTATATCTTTTGCCATATTTATATTCAACTCTTTGCTTGGACTTGTCACTCATATTTGCAAAGCTTACATTAATGGCATGGGTTATTTTCTACTTTATATGGGCTCTCAGTTAAGAGCAATTAAGAATCATTGAATGGGAAATTTAAAGGTGGTCTGCTTCAACGGGGATAGATTAATTGGTTTTGGGTAAATTTTAAGGTAATTAAAATAAAGTTTTTTATATCGTAGATCAAATGTGGTTATTTCCAAATATCAAATTTTGTTGCTTGGTGGTTGGCATTACATTACTTAGGCCTGAGTACTAGCCATTGAATAAATTAATATGATTGCATATCGAATTTTTTGTGTTGGAATCATTTTGTAAGAAAATTAGTGGCAACAATGACATTTACAAGAGGATGCTACACAAGGTTCTTTAATCTCATTTCTTGTGAGAACTACAAATATTCTTTATTGATCTTTAAGTATATTAGAAAAGTTAATTTTACCTGGCAACTATGGAGTGACTATTTCTCCTATATGTTGGGAATTTTGTTATTTGAATTGAACATGGGTAATAATTCTTTCTTGTGTGTTTAAATATCCCTTGTGTACATGCATGTTTGAATCTATTCATATTTTGCTGACTTTTTTCATTTGCATCTTGTAAGAGTTAATCATGCATACTTAACTTGTACTGGGGGTGGGGGACACCTTTTGGCAGTGGGCATTTATGTGTTTTTTGGTGTATTTGGTTGAAGCTGAATGCTCTATTCAAGAACAGTGCGTTATCCTTAGATCTGTAATGGGATAAGATTGTTATGATTTCTATATGGCTCTATATTCTGGTTTTATTGTAGGCAATTTTCTGTCAGACATGCAGAGAAACTGCACAGATTTGTTTCACAAATGAAGTCATTTACTTTTTCTGTATTCTTTCCCAGTGTTTCTGATCAAGAGTGCTCCTGTCCTCCCTGATTTCTTCCAATCACATTTACCTTCTATCAATGTGGCATAAATTAGACTAGTAATGCTTATTTTGAAAAATAAAATAAAATCTTAGGAAGTAGGTGTTGCAGATCAAGAAAAAAAAATACTTCAAGAATACATACACGATACCAATTTTTACTCTGGATATAATGCTTTTATAGATTCTCTTTACAATATTTTTATTGTGAAATATTGTGGATTTTTCAGTTTCATTTGATAGCTTCTCTTTACAATATTTTATGTTGGTGATCTATAACATGACTTGAAATGTCAAAAGCTCACCACTTCCATGAATGATGTTTGTGATGTGTGATGTTTGGTCCTTATTTTTTTAATATTCTTTCTTGTAACACCTTCCATATGAAGCACATAATTTATTCTGGACTTTTGTATACATTCATATGATTTGCTCAGGTTTGTTCAGAAGACATTTGTTGATTTTGATCTATGCGGCTATGTTTTTTTGCAGAATCAAAGAAAATTGATGAGTTGCGAAGCCCTGAACCTGATAATCAGCTTGAGAGGCGAATGAGAAAGAAGAGGGACGACTATAGTGATGGTGACAAGCATCAAGATAATGTTGAAGATGGTTATGATAGACATTTGTCTTCTAGGGATGACATTGCCAAGGATGGAAAAAAGAAGGATGATAGGCGAAAAGAGGAGAAATATAGAGACAAATATAGAGAAGAAATAGGCAGGGAGAACAAACATCGACATGACAAGCAACGTGATGAGCGCCCTGCTAAAGATCATACTACCATTAGGTCTGATGATAAACATGCTAGGGAAGAAAAGAACAGCCTAGAGTCACGGCAAAAGAGAACCAAGCTTCCAGAGAGTGACAAGGACCATAATCGCGATGCGGATCGTGATTTGGAATCTGTTCGGGATCGAGAACGCCACAGTGAACGCGATCGTGATTATGATATTGACAGGGATCATGATTATGACAGAGATCGAGATTGGGACTGGGATCGAGATCATGATCGTGATCGAGACAGGGATCGTGACCGTCGCCGTGATCGTGATGGGTCACATGTGGATGATAGAAGTGGTAGAGGCAAAGAGAGTGGAACAAAGAAAAGGACTTTGGATGATCGCGATGATTATAGTGACTCTAAATCTAGAGCTGTTAAGAGCTACTATCTTGATTCTGATAAGAGGAGTTTGAGCACCAGCAGAGCTGAATCTGATGTTGACAGAGGAAGATCTCAACCTCAACAAGCTCATGCAGATTCATCTGGAACTAGCAATAAACACAGATCTTCTCCTGCCTCAAATACACACATTGGCAAAGATGACTATAGGTACTGTTTAATTTTGTTAAAAGTTTGGTTGAACCATTGTGAGTTCATTTTTTAGTTGACTTTTTATGTGGTATGCCCTTCCCCACTTCATAATTTTCAGGTGGGTGTTAGGGAAGCAGTTTTGTTCATTTTTGGTTTCATTAGTTTTTCAGGTTATTGCTGCTTTTGATGTAATAGTGCTATACTATGATTGCTGATAAAACAATTGTCATGTGTAATTTGGTCCAAGGAAGTTCCAATGATTAACATACTCTATTCATTTATTATTACTAGCATTGTCTGTATAAAGAATACCTTTAAGGCTTTTTATATCATTGATAACGGTTTTCCACTTCTGTATAAAAATGAGAGTTTTTTAAGGTCAATGTAGAAACTTCCCCTTTGCCAATACGGGAAGTAATTAAACAGTTTGTTGATTTATTAAAATTACAACTTAAAAAATTTTGCGTGCTTGGTTTAAATTTGATTGTTATGTCTAACTTATACTTTTACTTGCAGAAGCTTGTAAGTATGGGAATATTATACCATGACTAATAGTAACCGGTTCCATTTTCCCCATGTTTCAGAAATGCAAAAGCTGAAGATTCAAAGTACAGAGACCCTTCAGTAGAACAGAGAACCAAAGGCTCAAGGGAGGGTTACTCTGGGACATCAGATAGAGGTTCTAAATACAAATTAATGGAAAAACCCATTAAAATAGATGAATTTCCTGCTGGAGACTTGTCAACTGAAAGATCTTCCAGTGCCAAGGCTTCTCCTGGGGCCCTGATGGAAAGATCTCCATCATCAACAAGCATTGAGCGCAGGTATGTGAATAGAAGTAGTGTTAAGCGGAATCTTGAAATTGACGAAAGTGGAAGGAGGAACAGTACTAATGTAAGAGATTTCTCTGCTTCTGATGATAGACTTGGCAGGGAGTCTACTCTAGAGAAACCGCTCTTGGATGAGCCCTCTCAAGCAGATTCATCTTTATATGGTAGGACTAATCAGAGCAATGCACCATTGATTTCACCTCCTCCTGGTTTCAGGGCTACCTTAGATAGACCTTATATGGGTTCTTTAGAGGATGATGTTAGAGATAACTCTAATTCACGATACAGAAGAAGTAGTGAACCTGGATTTGGAAGAGGACATGGTGGCAATTCCTGGAGGGCAGTTCCAAACTGGAATTCACCAGTACCAAATGGGTATGTTCCCTTCCCACCTGGGCCAGCTCATGGAGGTTTTCAAACAATGGTGCCACAGTTTACATCTCAACCTCTCTTTGGTGTTAGGCCTCCTATGGAAGTTAACCATGCTGGCATTCCTTATCATATTGCTGATGCTGACAGATTTCCAGGTCATTTGCGCCCACCACTTGGGTGGCCAAATTTGATGGATGGTACAGGAGCTGCTCATTTGCATGGATGGGATAACAATAATGGTGTCTTCAGAGATGATCCTCACATGTATGGTGGTTCTGATTGGGACAGGAACAGGCATTCGACTAATAGTCATGGATGGGAATCTGGTTCAGAGACTTGGAAAGAGCAGAGTTGTGATTCAAAGAAGGAATTGCCTTCCCCTGCCTACAAAGATGAATCAGTTCCTGCCCTGGTTGATAATGGTCTGAGTGATCAGACAAGTCAAATGTCTCAGGATGAACATAACCGGGATGAACTTGCTGAGAAATCTCCTGAAAGAAAGTTGTCCAGTCTCACTTCTCCAGCAGAAGTACCATTGAACTCTTCATCCTCAACTGTTCTTGAAAAGGTGCCTGATACTTCGATGCCAAGTGACAATACTTCCCTCTTCAGCCGTTTCTACCTTTCCAAACTTGACATTTCGGTGGACTTAGTACTGCCAGAGTTGTATGACCAGTGTATGTGTGCTTTGAATATGGACAAGAATGCTTCAGTTGATGCAGTTGCCAGTACAGAACTATTATTGAAGGTATCCTAGAAAACTTTTTTGCTTCCAAAACTTACAACGCTTAAACTATAATTGACTTTCGTTTAGGCCTTTTCTTTTTTGATGCCTACCATAACTTAAAAGTGATTCAGGGCAACTTCTAACTAATATCCTTTTATTGAAGCTCTAGAAAAGTGATTTTAGTTTAAATGAACTGGTGTAATTGAAACCGTATTCATTATTACTCTATTAGTTAAATGCAACAAATGATCCCTGACATTATTAGTTTTTCCTGTCCTGTGATTTGACAGAATGGATCAAGAACACGACAGAAATATGCTGCCACCTTATCAAGGCGTTCACCTTTTCCAGAAATTGATAATTCTATCTTCCAGGTAAATCTACCTGATCAGTTACATAAATGGCTACAGAAATTATCTGTAGGTGAATAATGTCTGTCTTTAGAATTTTAGCAATATTCTTCTCTAACCTTCAAGTGTGGTAATAATTTATTGGTAATGAGAATTTGCATTACCTAGAATTTTATTTTCCTACTTTTGTCCTTTTTGTCAAGTTCTATCAATTCTTAAATACTGAATTCTGGAGCCCTGATGAGTGAAATTTTCTCCAATTTGCAGAGAGCCATAGATCTTTACAAGAAGCACAGGGTGAACCTGCCTAACAAGAGGGAGGTAGATGATACTGTGGTATTCCACCAGATGCAAGTGGATGAGTCATTTCCTGTTCCTAATTTGGAGAATGGCCATGTTTCTGTCTCAGCATGCAATGGGATAAAAGATGTGCCAATGCCTACATTAGAATCAGACAAAGTGGAAACTACATCTCCTGCAAAGGAGCAATTGGAAGGGATCAATCAAACCTACATCCAAATGGAGCAAGATCATGACAAAACTGGCATGTCTAGCCCATCTTCTAGTCGTGTGAACCAAGAAGAAACTGTAGCAGGTTTGCAAGAGAAAGAGCCCAAAATCACTTATGATAAGGTGAATTCAGGGGATGCAGAAGAGGATTACTCCTTGGCAGCTAAAAATGAAGCTCAGTTGGCCCATACTTTGCACCAAGAGGGTGAAAACATAGATAGCGAAGCCAAAACTACTGGTTTTGCCCATTGTGCAGATGAAAAGCTGGGTTTTGGTGACACAAAGGTTAATCCTAATCCCTTAATTGTTGAGGATGGGTCTCCCAAAGCTTGTGATGCTTTGATGCCTGGTTCAAATGAGTCTGAGTCGCTAATTTTAAGCCGGATACATCATTCTCCTGAAAGTACACATTGAGACAATTTCTATATCTTTCATTGCTTTTTATCCATCAGGTTTTAATTTCCTCCCTCTTTTTTGTTGCTTTCATTTTGAGCGAGAATAAAAGGAAATGGCATTCATATTCCCTAGAATAGCGTCTTTCTGATCCCCCATGCATGAGTTTCCTCGCATTTCGTTACTTCTATTTTAGCATTTCTGCTCGTGCATGCCGTGGCAGTAAGTATCTCATCTAAGTTGCATTCCCTTCTGCATGAGTGCAATGGATCTTAGTAGTTAATACGGTTCGTTCAAGTTCATTTCAAAAAAAGCTTTTCCAAAAAAAATGACAGTGGTACTACTGTTCATGAGTTTTCTGGTTCTGTTCCACGTTTTTGCATTTACAGCCCGTTTTGTCTCCCTCAGCATCGACTTATTTAAAACCAACTTTTCTGTAATCTGTTTTTTTCACTATTTAAAACCAACTTTCCAATGCATATTGCTGAAGCTGGAGTTTAACTAAATAACATGATCTTTTATTCTCATTTTATTGGGGTTTCTTTTCATTCTATAAGTGAGTCTTAGCATGGATTTTACCAAATCAAGAATAGTGTTGAGAAGGATGTGTCAAATAATGTGTTGTTTGCATTTTCCCATATGAGAAATTTTTGCAACACATTGACACTCTTTTGGGTATTATTATTGGTAGAAATTTATTGAAATTATAACATTTGGTAGTAGATAATAAATTTCAACTAATAATAATAGTGCCTAAAAGTGTTAGGGAGTGTTGTTATATTTATATTGTACTTGGTGGTTGTTTTAAGGTGTTTTTTTTTTCGCTGAATGTTTTCATTAAGTTTAAAATGGTATTTGAAAATTACAAAAGGTTAAATAAAGATTTAATTTTAATACAATGTAAATGGGTTTTATATTGTCATAAAATTTTAGATTGTTATAGATATTAATTTGTTGATTTTTATAATAATTTTAAAGTCATATATATAAGTAACTTAATAATGATTTTTTTACTTAATAATAAAAATCTTTACAAAATGTGAATGAGATTGGAGAAATGATACGTATTTTATTATTGTCTAGTTGTTTTAGTTATAAAATAATTAATGGATACAGGTCTTAATTTTTGGTAATTTAGTATAATTTTTAGAATAGTCTTCAAAACGTATTATGAGATTTTTAGCATGACATGAAAAGATTGAATAATTTCAGTAAATTATTGTGATACATTCAAGGTAAAAAGAAATTAACTTGAGTACTATGCAAATTGTGTGAACCGACATCATGACGGGATAATTTATAATTTTTATTTAAAATGAGTTGTCACTAACATTTTAAATTAAGAAAAAATATTAAAGATTTCTTAAAAAATCTTTAAAACTAAAAACGAGTTTGGGAGTCTATTACATGTATTAACACTTTACCAGTAAAAAATGGTAATTCTAACTAATTGAGTAATATCGTTAATTTTATATTTACTTTAGCTTAAAAAATATATTCTTGAGTCTTATTATAAAAAAGTTTTTTTTTTTACTCTATCAAAACTTAGCACAAGGATTTAAACTAGTAAATAATTAGTCATCAAATCCTCACAATTCACAATGATAAAATCACTATTCAATTAACATATGTTTATTATAATAAAATATTGTTTTTGAAATTTATTCTAGTCCAAGAGTTTATGATAGTAAATGATTATTGAACGAACTCTTATGATTTGAAAACATTAAAGGTAGAGTTGCTATCAATTAATATTATTAAACCATTGCATGAAGTAAAAAGAGATTATTTTTTATTTGATATTGTAAATATTTATAAACAATGTAAATTAATCAAAAGGTAGAAAATCAGAATCTCTTTTTATTTTGCAATGAACTAACGAAACATAATGGATGCATCCTAAATCCTAACCTTATGCACAGAACTACGCACACAAAAATTCAAATAAAGTAATGTATAATTTTGATTTTTTATTATTATTTCATAAATAAACAAACTAAAAACTAGAGCAGAACTCCTAAACATTGAAGTCATAGATAACCAACACGTCATGCACATGCCAGAACACAAAATGAATCAAATATTAAATAATGAATAAAAGAAAAAAAAACTTATAGCCAAAACTAATCTTCCTAATATCCTATTTGCTATTCCTAGATACACAAGCAAATAGAGTCACATTACACCCATTGACCTCATCACATTACATATAAGAAAAAAATGAATTGAAAAAAAACAAATGTTGGACACAAAATTTCTATGAATTCCTAGATACACAAGCAAATAGAGTCACATTACACCCATTGACCTCATCACATTACATATAAGAAAAAAATGAATTGAAAAAAAACAAATGTTGGACACAAAATTTCTATGGCGGAAACACAAACTTGATAAAAATAAGAAAAACACAGAGAAAGTGAGAGAATTGTATATCTTGCATTCATAAGCAATGTCATACACATTTCTATTTCTATGTATAACAAAAGAAAAAAGATAAAATAAATAAAATGATGCAAAAGACTTTCACTTGTCTAGAGCATATGAAATTTTGCCAATATGTAGCCGTGCAAAGAGAAATTCTTGCTCCGGTCGTCAGAGTCTTTTTTTTTTCTTTTTTGTTTGCTCCCATTTTTGTTTTGTGCGACTTTTATAGGCATTAGATTTTTGTTATAACCTCTTAATCCCACTCATTCACTTATTTCTTTCCACTATTCTCGATCTAATCTTCTCTTATAATTATATCTTATTTTTATATTTATTTAATATTTTAAAAAAATTAAAATATTCTTAAAAATAAAATTGATTATTCACGGTTATAAGTTATAACTTGTGTGTTCATTCTGTCAACACATATCATCACTTCACTATGTATTATTAGTGTGGTTTTTGCTTATAGCTCACAATTTGGAAAGTACAAAATTGGATTTTGTTTGTTTTCTTAATTCGCTATTTATAATTTTCTCTCTTCTTTCCTTGATTTTTTTACTCATGATATCATCGAGTGTATAAAGTTTTTTTACTTTTTTGTCACTTTCCTTATTTTCATGTTATATATATATATATATATATATATATATATATATATATATATATATATATATATATATATATATATATTATTTATAATATATTAAAAAAATAGAAGTTTTAATTTTTTTTCTACTGTAATACTATTTACATTACCTTTTTATAATAAAAAACAAATTAAAAATCTTTTTTATTCGTTTGAATTGAATTTATTTAACTTTTAAACTACATAATATTTCACACTTGTTTTTTTTTAGTTTTTTAAAAATATTAATAGAAAATAAATATTTACTCATACATTATGAGTTAAAATACTAGTTAAATTCTAACTTTGTGGATTCATGGATTGCTTAATAAGTTTTATTTTAAAAATAATGGTTGTCATTTATATAAGGTTGGCATTGAATAACCTTTGTAGGACAGTCTTACTGATAAAAATTTAACATAAAAGTGTTAAGGGAAAGACCTACAAATTCTGCTTAATTATCATATAAGTATTTATGTATAAGTTCTTTCTATACTTAAAGAGAAAATTAGGTTAAATTATTTTCATGTAAACCGTAAGTTATTTATATAATTTGTTCTGAAGAACTTATTAAAATAAACTAAAAATTGCTTATGAACATATTATAAGAGTTACCTAAATACTTGTATAATTTTTTACACTATAAATAAGCTCTTCCAAATGAATTTAATTCAATGTAACTGAGTTGCTTTTATCCTAAGCTTATAGGTACACTTTAGTAAAATTTGCTAAGTATATTTTAGGGGTAAAAATAAATTAGATTAAACAAGGTTTTACTTGAATATGTTTGATCTGTTTAAATAATTGAGTGTCCAAATTTGACTTATTACCTATAATATGCTCTTTTAGGTTTGATTTAACCTATTTAAAAGTTGTTTAACTTGTTTAAGTTACTTTAAGAGCTATTTTATATTCAAATTTTTATATTGGTATGACTTATCATTACATGGACTAATAGGTTAAAAAGTCAACGAAGAAAAACTTCGTAAAATAATTATAATTTTTTTATATCAAAATCATATTACTTGAAACACATGACCAAATGCGGAAATGAATAGATTAGTTTTATAAGGTTGAGTCTAACATTTTTATACGAGGTAAGTTTATTTTTAAGGTATAATTTGACTTTTACGATATTTATTTCAAAATATATTTTATTATAAATCTTCTAAATAGATAATAATTTATTCTAAAATAATATTATATCTTTGACTTTTTATGTAAGGTTAACATCCTTAATATTTAAAAAATCAATTAAATATATGATTTTAATATATTATAACAAATTTAATATAATGAACAAAAAGTTATTATTTATATCTGCTTAAAGAACTTAACATGTTAGGCACAAGACCTTTTGAATGATCTAAAGTTTGATAATTTTTAACTAAATAGATTTTTATGAAAGTTTAAATCTAATTTCTTTCCAAAACAATCTGGCCTAATTTAGGTTTCATCTAGGTTAGGTTATAAGCGCTTGTCTTGACTCATGAGGCTTGACTTATTTTCATCGGTAGTATATCTTAAGTCTTTTACCATTTAAAAAGATTTTTTAGAGTGTATTTATTTCATGGATTAGAAGTTTATTCTCATGTTTGTTACAACTTGCAAGCTTTGAAAAATCATTTCTAAGTATTATTAATTCTTAAGATATAACTTCCATTTGTACTATGCTATCCTACACTTTTACTCCCACGAGAAGGAATGAGAAATAATATTCTCATTGGAATAAAGGAAGTTATTTTCTAAGGAGAAATCACATGTTTGGGAATATTGCAATAGGAATGTTATATTTTGGCATATCTAAAAATACATTTGATTAACTTTTAATGTTTCTAATAATACATTAAAAAAATGGAAGATACATGATGGGGTTTAAAAAATAATTTCACATTCTCATAAAAATAAAATAATGTAAACATGACAATACAACTTTTTATGGGAATAAAAGATATTTTAAAATATTTTTTATTAGCCTCCTAACAAACATGAAAATAAATATTCTCACCATCATATTTTCAGCGGTTAAAGGAATTAATCTTTGGAAGGAATTCTCAATTATTCTGTTTTTTTTTAATTACAAAATTATCACCTTTTTTCAATTTATTTCCTGTTTTTAAAGATTTGTACAGCGAATACTGAACATTTTTTTCTCTATTTTTGTACAAATTTTTAAAAAACGAAAACAGATTGAAAATAAAGTAACAGTTTTGTAATTAAAAAAATGAAAACAGTAAAACACACGTTACCTCGTGACCACCCTTGCATGTCACACCCGTTAGTCATCCTCATTCGAGCTCTATAAAAAAACTTCAAGAATCATCAACTACACAAACTTTTCATATATCACTACTTCATCGATTCACGCACTCACTTGGGAGAGATTGCCATTCAGAATGTTTCACAGGTTCTCACGACTCACCACCTTACCCCTTGCTCTACATAATTTTTTAACAGATATACGCCACGTTTCACTAGTCCAATACACGCTACGAGTATTCCCATAAATGACACTTCATGTAAATCAGATTCCAAATGTACCTGCAGCCAAGATCTCACTCAGTCTCCAATTAAAATAGACATTAGTAGGCCACTGACACCCAAAATCTTTTTAATACTATGCAACATCATTGGCAATATTTGTTTCTTCTCCTGGTTAGAGTATCGATCATTAAGTACAACATAAGCTACAAAATATTGCTCATTGTCCTATTATCCCCTGCTCTTCTCCCTGGTAGTGCACAATATTTGCTTATAGATAACAACGATTTCCCCCATCAACTCTGTAGAAAGCAAACTGCTTCTACTTCCACTTCACACACACACACACCAGGGGAAGAGACTACTTGAAAAGAGGAACATTCAAAATTGTGTTTTCTCATATCAGTCCCTGGCGCTGTAAGTCAGTGTATGTCTTCTTATTATAGATGTTGCCTTCTTTGTCTTCATACTCTTCCTCAAGATCTGGGCGCCACTTGTTCACTCCTTGTCTTTGCTGTATCTTCTTCCAAAGTTCCTTTGCTTCCTGCAACAGAGAAAACCACACTTAATGATACTGTTACTGCACACACGTCACCAGTTAATAATCAAACCATGCACTCAGATATAATTTTGGACTCAATTTTTTAAGAAGTCATGCACCTCAAACTTAATAAAAAAAAATGGGTCCTGCTAAAGAATACCCTAAAGGAGTTTCGTTAGGGAATAAATAGAAAGTTTATTGGAAATTATGCCACTATGGTGGGAATTTAACTCTTGGGTCAAGGAAGCAAGAGTCTTGCACTGTAGGCCTGTGGACAACTTCACTCAGCATTTCTCTTTGGCTGCTTCTAAGGCTACTAACAGAAAGTGGAAGACTTGGTGGATAGCAGCAATAGTTTCTATTTGGTATTATAGGAACGACATGATTTTTAATGATCAACAGTTTTCTATTTCAAAGCTGGTGGATAATGCTATTTTTAGAACTTGGTCTTGGTTGAGGGGATGGGAAAAGGGCTTTGCTGTTCCGTTTCAACAATGGTCCTCATCCATGTCTTTTGCCTTCACCTAGTAAGGGAAGGGTGGCTGGATCTTGTAATGTGTCTTGCTGGGGAGGATTTTGTAGCCTTTATTCTTTAGCCTAAGCCTCTGGCTTTCTTTTGTATCCTTGTAGTACCCCTGGTACTATTCTTATATAATATATGATATTTTTGGCCGTTCAAAAAAAAAAAAAAAAAGTTTATTGGAAATTACAGTAGTGAGTGCGCATTACTGCATTAATAACATCAAATATTGCCCTTTCTCAAAAAAAAAAAAACTTTTGATTTCTTAACCAGTGCTCTTAAGACACTGGTTAGCACTCTCTGGAAAACAGTACATAAAAGAAAATTTTAGTACCAGATGATTAAGTTATACCGTAACATTTTAATGTGTTATATTTTAATTAGTTACAGACCAATGAGAAAAAAAATGTAATGTTGATTTAAATTATTTCAATATGTAATCATGAAGAACCCAATAAAAAATAAAATAAACGTGTGTGCACTGAAATACACATGTATACTCAGAAGACAAAAGTAATCTATATTATACTAGGGAATATGCTACAGACTGATTAGCAGCAAGGGAATGAAACAAATAATACGCATACCTCAATTGATGTGATTTCGTTGAAATTCTTAGTATTTGGTATACCAAGACACCGCATCCCATGTTGATGGCGCCATTCTTTAAAATGTCGTTCGAAAGCCCGACGCCCCCAATAACTGTAGTTCCCGCATATCTCACACTTAAATTCCTGAAATACATATTATATTATTTAATGATCAAAATACTGTGAGCCATAAAGAATCCTATACAACAAGTCCCTACCCTTTTAATCAGTTAACAGATTTATCAAATGTATAACATGATTCTACAAACAGGTAGTGGCAAATGTAACAATAATTTCTTTTAAAAGCTTTTCTCTAATATTGGTTTCCAAAATTTTAATGGGAAATATATAATACCTGACCCAGACCATGTAGCTTATACAGCCAGTAAGGTATAGGCTTCCCATCCCATCCCATTGGTAATTTTAGGGGATTATATATCTGCTGCTCCTCATCTTCGCTTTCAGAGTCCTCTTGTGTCTCTTCCTGTCAAGGATCATTTAATATAACACAATTAAATTAGCTTATTTTTGGGAGCAGAGAAGGCATAAAAGTAAATGGCCAAAAAGAGAGAAAATGTAAACCAAATGGGGTATGGAAGAAAGTTTGTAACTTCTTTTTCTCTTGTTAATATGCATTTGTGTTATATTTATGGCATCAAAGAAGATGGTTTGTAAAAAAAATGTTAGTTGTAAAAAAACTCAACCTCACAAAACTGGCCAGTAAGGTGAGGATTGCCCAAGGTTTACAAGTTCTAATTAAGCTATATCTCTAGTCAACGTGAGACTAAATACACCCCCTCGAGGATGTGCAATTAAGGTGAACCCCAAAGAGGCCACAATTAAGGAGACTTTCCAACAGTTAGGTTATTGCAATGCTTTCTTCTACAAATCAATATAACTGTAATTTGTGAAACTAATATCACAGCAATGCAGCAAGAATCCCCAGGTTTTAGAGGATCATTAAATTGCTTTGACTCACCTCCTCACGTTCTGCTTCCATTTCCTCATATGTTAGGGCTTGCTTCTTTACAACATTGTCTTTTGTTCGAGCAATTGTCTGTAGAAGGGTCAGAAAAATTATACATCCAGATAGAAATTTTGATACATGCAATCATTATACATGCCCAAAATGCTGAAAAGAAGACATCAATGAAACTAAACTAAAGGAAATTAAGCAAAATGTGCTAACCTCCTCTAACAAATGACAAAGTTTTGTCATTTTGGCTTCCATCAATGCAATTTCTTTAGAATTTCCATCTTCTTGTGGAACTGCAGCAACCCCATTCTTTTCTACACCACATGCACCCTTAGCAAAATGCTTCCTGTCCAACTTTTCAAGAGGTGTGTGCTGCATATTAAAAAAAATAATAAATTGTTATTATCAGATGTAGCCTATGGGCAGCAAAGCTACTTCAAAAAAAATTCAATGAATCAGGGCCTCTCCCAACCAAATAGGATATTGCAGGTGAAAGAATTTCAATTTAATTTTGATCTACCAAGGACAATGGAAATGCCACTTATGAAATAGTTAATGAATTCACACTTTCACAGTATTCAAAATGTATGAGATAATGGACAACCTTATGAATTTCAAGTACTTTAATAAAATAGAATCAGAAAAACACATTTATAGATTATGCCAAGAGCCAGTTATATACACATTAGTTTTCCAAGGACTGTAGTAGCTGATGAGGGACCAGACTGATGGGCCAATGTAAGTTAAAACAGAATTGTCAATTTGGGCCACTTCACAGTGGACATACAATTTTGACTCTGATAAAAGAACCTTATACTCTGTAACGGGGTATAAACTACCTTTGTGAGGAAGAGCCTCTCTGCGCGTTGCTGAACAGTACCACCAGTCTTAAGCCCCAATGCAGCCAGTGCCTATCATGTCAAAAAGCAGAGAAGAAAAAGAAAATATAATCAATATATCAAGTTTATGATTAGTGATGGTGAATTTCACACTGACCGGCTACGTTGATAATGGAATATGCACCGACACACATGCACCCTCATACAATTTTACCTCCTTTAACCTTTCAGGGCCGACTTCCATCAATTCTTCAATTGTACTATAATAATCAAGATCAATGGGAGCATGCTCAGCAAGTACATGTCCATTTTCCTGATTGTCATTTTCCCATCGCTGTACCTTTCCAACAACCCAACTTTCTTCAAATTCAGTTGTTACCTGCCACAATTATATTAGATTCTCTCTCGCATAAAGAGAAAATGAAAATAAAGCACAAGGAATCCCCATGTCAATGAGGTGAAAATTAAGGGTCAGTTTGTTTTAACTTTTTCTCATGAAAAAATCACTTCTAAAAATTGTGGTTTTAAGCTTTAGAAAAACAACAGAATCAGGAAAGAAAAAAAAAAGATTTCCGATTATCTTGAATTGTGGTTGAGTAGCTTCTAGGGAGAAAAACTAAGTATAACAAACTTTCAAAATAAAAAGTACTTTTATAATTATAACCTCACAAAAAATAGCTCCTTCTTATTATAACATTCCTGAAAATTAAATCACCTTTTTGTTCATCCTTAGAACCACTTTTTGAAAGTTTATACAAACACACAATAAGATTAGCTTTCAAAAATTTTATGTACACGCTTCTATGATGCAATATAAACTAATTCAACAGTATTCAGGCCAAGAAATGAATGAAAAGAGTTGAAAAATGAAGCAGGAATTACTGAATATGACTGTTAAAACTAAAAAGTTCATAATTAGCCAATGGTCAATCATGCATTTGTGCATAGAAAATCTAAAATATTGAAATCATATAATCCTTTCTAAATTTAAAGTCTATCCAAAAAAAATAAAATCTAATAATAAATATTTAAGCTTTAGTTAAAAAATATTAACTTCAACAGAGAATGCTGTAGAAAATGGGATCACGTGAAAGAAAAAAGGTGTAAATTTCTTTATAAATAGTTAAATACAACAACAACCAAGCTTTTCTCCACTACGTGAAGTCAAACAATGCCATAATGTTTTGTTGTAAATCATGCCTATATTTTTTCTAGGTCTTCCTCTATCTCTAGCAATTAGGTTACCCTCCATCTGATCTACTATACTTAATGGGGTTTCTTCATGTCTTGTCCACGCATGCCCTAACCACCTAAGGCAAGATTTTACCATCTTTTCTACAACAGGTGCGCTACCCCAACTTTGTCTTTATAAATAGCCCACCCCCCCACACCCCCCCCCCAAAAAAAAAAATGATTACTACTTTTTTATACAGGTAAAAATATGGTAATAGAAGGCCTAAAAGTAGAATAAATTGGCACAAGACATAACAACCCAAACATATCACCGGATTTCTTTGAAACAAAAATTTCAGAAATAAAAACCAATGCAAATCACTCAGAAAAGATTCATTAGGTTTCTATACCAATATTTTCAGTTATGACCTATGAGATGAAAAAAAGAAAGAAAAAGCATATCCATACAGTGAGGCTCAAAATTAAGCTAAAAATGCCACAAATTGAAAAGAAAAACAGAAAAGGAAAAACATATCCGTTTAGTGAGGCTCAAAATTAACCTAAACATGCCACAAATTTAGAACAGTGGCCAAATAATATCAATCACCTTTGACAAAATTCGATCAAGATCTTGCAGGGGTTCTGTCCGCTGGAAAAAGTATAACAGATACTCCAAAAGATTCGCCAAATATTCTCGGTACTGCCTGAAGAAATTGAAAAACAAAGGTTAGAAGCCTATACAAAATACAATTTTCATACAAAACTAGGGTGCACATAAATGCCAAATGATTGTCAAATTAACTTAACCGATAATACAATTAACCTGGTCATTTTCATTTTGCGGGGAATCTTATCTGTGTCTGAGAAAACATCAAGGTATGCAGAATACTCAATTGGCTCTCCAAACTTAGAATTGACATACTGATAATATAATTCATGCAAGTCTAGGTATCGACCAAGTGATTCCTGAAAGAAAATTCCACAGAATCAGTGATCAGAAAAGGCTGCAGGAGCAGAAATTGTCAGTACTGGAAATGTGACATTGTCTCTCCTCATAATAGAAAGAAAGTTAGATTTAATCTTGCATACTCAATATACTCATTGCCTCCAGAAAAAAGTTAACCTCAGGCAAGAACCTCTTCCCAGCTTTCCCAATTCATAGACAGACTATTTAATTGTTCAATCATGCACATAATAGATTAATATCCTAAGGACTTGTCAGGGCTATTCTTAACATATTAAGAATCCAGAAATTTGTTCATTGTCCCAAATGCTAAGCCAAGTTAAATTTCACTAAAAGCAAACAGCATTCTCTGTATTTTTCTGTTCACCAGACTCCAGAGCATTGCTGATTTCACAAAAAGGTGGGTGGGTAAGGGGGTGGGGCGGGGGGAGAGAAAGAGAGAGAGAGAGAGAAACCTCTCCACTAAACTCAATTTGAGGTTCCTCATTGAGAAGTGTTTCATAATCGTCATTGGCGTCAACAACACGAGCAACTGGGTGCTTCCTATGATACTCTCGTATCTGTAATACCACAAAACAACCAATCCGTTACAAATACATCAGTAACAAAATATCAAATAACTGCAAGAACCCAGCTTCACCATATCAAGTTGTTTATTTTCTTCCAAAACTTAATTACATTAAATCCCCTAATTTTCCAAATACAGATTTAAACACAACAATTTTGATGCTTCACCACTTTAAGTTTTTTATTTATTTATTTTAAGCAAAAGAAAACTCCATTTCTTCTAAAAATTGAGAAATACAAAAAGAAAAAGAAATGAGCGACCTCTTTAAGTCTATCATAAAAGGCGCTAAAAACGTTAATTCCAGTGGCGGTTTGGCCTCCGAGTGCAGCAATCTCGTCCTTCCTTGCATTGTCGTTATCTTCATATACCCCAATCTGAAACGCAGAATAGCAAATTAGGTCACAATGTGAAAATGGGGAGGAAAAAAGAAGAAGAAGAAAAACCAAATACTAAAAAGCAAAACGCACAAGCTTTTCAGTGGTGGAAGTAATGGTGTCGATCATGTTTCGCACACGGTGACTCTGATACAAGCGCTCTTTGTTGGAGGCAGGGTCATTCTGGAGCTCCTTCACTATCAGCCGCTCCAACCGCTCCACTTCCTCGTGTGCCGCCCGCGTCACCTCCAGCACCGTCGACGACATTCTCTTTCTCTCTCTAAGGCCTCTCTCTCTCCTCACACAAATCGCTACTACTAATACATAACCCAACCCAGCCAATCATGGGCCTAACGTCGGCCTTATGAACTTCAGCCCAATGGGCTCTGCGGTCAACTAGTGGGCTACAGATTAAACAATTAGATTGGCCCAAAACAATTTATGATTGTTTCGGCTGAATAAATCACACTCTAAGGCTGCGTTGGCAGATCCAATAAAATATAAATGGTCTTGTTTTGTTAACTAACGTCCTCAATACATTAGTTAAAAAATTAAGAAAAAAAAAATTATTGTAAAAATAAAAAAAAAATTATAAATAATATAATTTTACACATTCTAACAAAAAATATGATAAATAGTCACTTTTATCGTTGAATATGTAATTCGCTGATAAATACATCCTTAAAGGATGAAAATACAAAAATTTAGTTTCTAAAAATGTAAAAGTTGCAATTTCTGTCCATCATCGTTAATAAAAATAACATACATGATAAAGAGGGACGAATTGTCACCGAAATGATTGTCAGCTAATATCTAATTGTTAACATAAAGACATATTTATCTTATAATATTTGTTGATTTTTCGTTTTTCCACTTTTTGGGAATATAAATGGACAAATAATCAATTTTATTTCTGAATGTGTAATTCACTAACATAATAAATATATTGGTAATCAAAATTTAAAACAAATCATTCTCGTGATAAATTTGTTTATGTCACGTGGGTTATTAATGATTACGGATGGAAGTTATTATTTATGTCACGTGGGTTATTAATGATCACGGATGGAAGTTAACAATCAAATATATTTATCACATTTACTTTTTACACTTTCATGAAAAAAAATTATATTTTCATTTTTTCAAGACACATTTATTGATGAATTATATATTTAGGGACAAAAATAAACATTTACCCTTTATGGTATCGTTCGGTTGGTTTGTGGTGTGCTCTCCTAATAACTCCACAAAATCTTTAGTGAAACATGGTCCCTTCTCTGTGCAACACTCAAGCTCACAATCATTGCTCCCACCCTTCCACCCTTTTAAGACTGAAAATATTTAACTCGGTATTGTATTAACTATTAACTAGTGTTTTAAAATTCTTCATTTTGATATTTTATTTTAGGTCTTTTATTATGAGTCAATGTATTAATTTTTTATGTTTTATTTAATCTAAAATATACAATTACAACTACAATCAAACAAATTAATTACTAAAATGTGTTAAATAAAAAAATGTTATAAAAAAAATGTTATAAGAAAAAGAGAAGTGAGCGAGAATAAGTGCAATAAAATTATTATATGAAAATAATAAAAGCCTATCATTTGAAATAGTAAAAAATAATATATTAACTTTATCGATTCATGAGTATTGTGAGAACTTAAAATATGTGAGTTTTAAAATACAAGTAGTCTAATATTTATAGATTATAAATAACAACTCTTAATCAGTACAAATGTCACATACATCTTCACACTTGAAAGCTTTGTCTTCAATTAAGAAGTTATTTTCCATTATTTTAACATTCTTATAAATAGGAAAAGATATGTAATTTGTAGTTGGTTTTTCAACATTACGCACATTCCGTGTACACCAAACTACGTTGCATTCATGGCAACCTGAATTAATGAAAAATATATGTTCTTACCCAGTTTCTTTTTATATACTTTTCGAGTATATTAGATTTACTTTCCTTATAACTCCTCCATAACTTTTGCTTATAATTTGTTTAAAGCATACTATTATTCGTTGTTCGAGCATTTTAATGATCATTTATAAATGCTTTTTGTACAAGAACGGATGCTTGCAAATCAGAAGAAGTTATATTTAATGGTAAGAATTCGATATTTCTTAAGAACATTAAACACTTTGATTAAAACTTATATAATTGTTAAAATTAAATTCTGAAGTAACTTTTTTTTCAAATTGAAAACTTATTTAGTTGCTAGTTCAACCAAAGAATCCTGAGAAAGTAGTATTTAAAAATCTTATTTATTGATTAATTAATTTTTGAACCTTCAACAAAAAAATGCTGATCAACAACCTTAAACATGATTGAAGAGTAAAAGAGCAAATCGAACAGACAGTAGTTGCACAGTACAATCAGTGGCACATGCAAATTTTCAAAAATAGATAGATTGAACTGACATGTCCCTTTAAGACTATCCAACAACCTCACTTTCTGTGACCGGTTGCAATCATGGTATATATCGCCCACCACCCTGTGAACCTAGACAAAAAAAGTCACGTTAGTCAATGCCACTTTCCTTTTTCCTTTTTTTTTTTTATTTTTCATATATCGTATCAATATCAACCATATTCTTGATCTTGCCTATCATGCGCTGTGTAACCCAAGGGGAGAGGCAGAAAGAAAAGAATAGTGCAGAACTTGACTACTTATCATGCCTTGTGTAACCGTAACCTTTGGCTTTGCCAAATGCCAATGAACCTTCACGGAAAAGTGGAAAAGTGGAAAAGTGAGCTTTATCTTTCCCCTATTTTTATTTTCCTTTTGAGTCAAGGTTGGTAAAAGTGCGTCTGCTTATTGCTTATAGTTATTATAGCCTTATATAACTTCAGTGATACTGCGAGGCCGTATCTTTTCGAGCACCTTTTTTAGGAACATTTCCTTCCACTTTTCAGCACTATTATTATTATTATTATCAAACCTACTACTAGAGAATTTGAAAAATAAAACAAAATCATTTTTAACTTCTTCATTAGTTAAATATTATGTTTTTTTTTTATTTTAACATTTTAATTCTCTTTCTAAAAAACTCGTTAACTGGGTTTCATATGAAAATTGTTTATAGAGAGAGAAAAAAATAGAACTAAAACTGACTTTGACTGATCAACAAACTACAAGCAACGTGAAACACACGCACCTTAGTGCTAATGGGAATTTTCAAAAGGTATACGACAAGACAGTTAAAGTTGTTTTATTTGTTTATCGATTACCAGATGACCAGTGGCATGTAGGCAATTGGGTTGGTGAAATAGTTACTCTTGAATTATTAGGACATTATACTTTTTTATGGTATAATTTTTTTTTTGAATAGCATTATATATAAATTTATATATGTTTTATTTATTTGAATTTACATGTTTATATATTATTTTTAAGGGAGATTTTGGGTACTTTGTTTCGTAATATACCATTATCCATCCAAAGTCCTTACATATATACAAACACACATTTCTTGGTCAACTCACTTTTCTATCAATTTTTATGATTTTTTTTTCTCCTACCCATGTACTTTTTTATGCGTCATGTGAAATTTCCACTGTTTAAATGTTTTTTACGTATAAAAAATTATGCACGGTTGAACAAAGGGTAGATTTGTAATTTATTTATTTTTTAATTATGAATATATTTTTTGACGTAGAATTATAAAATATTAATTAGTCTGCTTTGAATAAATTGGGATTAATGGATTTGTATAATTTTGGTATTTTGTGAAGGATATTGCATGTGACGATTAAAGATTTTGCAAGGTATACAATTTTTTCCCGTGTGATCATATAGATCATTCGTGTGAATTTGTTATGATTGTGTAAGCAAATGAAACGTGGGTAATTGAACTTTTTTATTATTTAGTTTGTTTGTATTGATCGATTGGTTTTCTTTACATGGTCGTTGAGTATTTAACATATAAAACGAATTTGCTGGTTAATTTTTTTACTGGAATCGTGTTTAAGAAAAGATCTTGATGGTATGTCGTTTTAAATTTTTTATTTCGTTTGTTGAATTATATTATGCAAAAGTTAGTCGAAGAATTGCGCAAAAGTTAATTAAAATAATCGTAATTTTTGAAAAAAATAAAAATAAAAATTCACATTAATGCTCTACACATAAAATACATCTAGTGAAAAAATATATAATTAATATTGGTGAAAAAAATTATTATTTTCTATTTAAAATGTTCTACATATAACCTTTTTTTCCAACAAATTACAACCTTGTGAAGCTGTTGCTAGTTCTAAGGTTCTTAACGTGTTCAATAATATCCTTTATTTATTTGGTAGGAAGAAAAAAAAGGGAAAAGAAATTATACTGATGTGACCTAGAATTTATGAGTCACAATCTCATAAATATTAAAGAATTTAACTTATTTTATCTTAATTTTATTAGGTTAGATAATCTTGAATTACATTCCTTTAATCAAATTATAATAAAATTTGTTTATCATCCGTTAAAGTTCTTCTTATTTGAGAGGTAAAATCTAAGAAAGGTCAGATTCAAGGACCTTAAGGCTCGTACATAAGATTTGTAAATAAATATATGTATATAAATGATTGACTTTTCAAGGTAATAAATATTATTTTATTAATTTTCTTATATAAACTCATTACTACATCATCCTAACTTGAATATCAAAGTATTTTTATAAATAGTCCACATGTTAACATGCAAAGGATGAACAATGAACACGGGAAATTACCGCCAGCCATTTATGTGCAAGGTACAAAAATAAATGAAATTTTAAAATTTGAATTGAAAACTAAATGAAAGGAAAAAAAATAATTTAAAATCAATATTTTTCTTTTTCTTTTCTTTCATTTCATGCCATGCCAATAGTAAATGGGTAAATATACAATTGAGTACTAATAAAAAAAAAGTTACCAATATGATACCATCTGCTCTGTTTTGAGCCATGACCAAGCAATACTTACAATACACGAGACAGAGCGGAGTGTTACTATTCACATTATGAATATTCTGTTGTCTATTTGTGAAATTTTTAAATGTATTCTGAAAGTTTGATAGTTACAACCCACTGAGCCAAAGGCAGTCAATGTTGACACTTAGCACTTTCAAGAAATTAAAAAAAAAATGATGAATATAGTGTCGTTCGAATCTGATTTTCTTCCAGTAAATCAATGTTTTCCGCGTATTGGAAAGATCTGTGTATAGCCATCTGCTTTTTGTTTGTCACGCTGCATCATAGTAGTAATAGATCTGATCTCCAACTACTTTAAGTTGCTGGTTTTTACTTTTCTTAGAAAAAATTGTTCAAATAATAGGATGCAGAAAAAATCTCGTTTATAAGACTAAGATAAATAATAACTAAATATATTTACTTCATATATGTTTACTTCGTGTAATATACCCTTTTGTTTATGAGTTCTTTTTTTTAAAAAAAAATAGCCGTGTTATTTTTTTTAATATTGGTATTTAATGTTACATGGAGTAGTTGTTATTAACTAACTTCAAAGCTCCTGTAAAAAAAAAAAAAACTAAATGCAAAGCAAACAGTTAGTTAGTTGAGCGAAACAAGACAATGTTAAATGAGTGACCATTTTTTTTTTTATCATTTTTATAAAAAAAATATGAACTATTTCAAAATAATTTATTAGAATATAAATTATTTATCATAAATCTAACATTAACATTGTGTCAAAATGATCCAAAATATCACAACTACTCTGTAAATCTAATTATCATTAATTAATAATAACAATATATCATAATATAAATTATTTATGATAAATATAAAATATATTTTATATGATAAAAATACATATTCATTACAAATTTTAATTATAATATAATTTATATTTATAAAATTATTTATTTATTATAAATTTTAATTATATAAAATAAAAATTTATTTTATGTAATATTATTTTATGAAATATCAAAAGTTTTTTTTGGCTTACAACAAAGTATTCTTGAAGTAAGAAGTTATGAGACCAATTTTAAAAAATAAAATATTACTTTTATTCTTATTTATAACATCTAACTTGTTAAATTTGATTTCTTTATATAATACTCAATCTATACTGTCTCATTCATTGATTGTTTTTACACTAAAGCATTCATAACTAAACAAAAGAGATTATGAGGCCGTCAGGGCT
>NC_038242.2:10417057-10417788 GCF_000004515.6 Glycine max | reverse complement strand
AAAATAGAAATAAAGATAATATTAGTTAGGAGAAAACTCTTCTCCCCACACATTTGTCACGTATTGTTCATTCGTTTTTAATTATAAGATTATTTTAATTAATTTACGTCTCTTAAAAAAAATTAGTTTAGGTAATTATATTAAAATTTTCAATTATGTGTATTATTATTTTTTTATCTCTTTATTCACTTAATTGTTTCTCGTTAATATTTGAAGAAAAAATAATTAAATAAAAATATGTAAGAAAAAAATAGTTAATACATATAAAAATTATAAAATAATCTTATAAAAACGACAAATAAATTATTTTAAAAAATCCTATAAGTAAGAAGGAAAGAGTACTACTAAAACAGCTTAAAGTATTTGCCACTTATGGGTAAACCTTTCATCTTTTAATTATTTAATGAGTGTCCTTAAATTAGCAAGACCCTTCCCAAAAATATCTCGATCCCTACTGGTACAACAAAACCGTGAAAGGTAATAGTTTTTGTCTGATCTGAATGTGGGATTCGCATGCGTCTTTTGGAATCAGCGAAAGAGCATCACTCTGTATAATATTGAATGCCTAAAGCAGAAGCTAGCTCCTCAACTTATCAAACGGCCAGAGCACATGGATTGAATATGTGTGCACATCAAGGAAGTACGTGTGCCCAACCCCCAGTTAAAGACATCAAGAACACTCATGTATCAAAAATAAGTATTAGTATAACAATCACATCCCCCAATGGTAT
>NC_038242.2:10302774-10416914 GCF_000004515.6 Glycine max | reverse complement strand
TAAAAAATACTTTCTATTTTATTTTGTGATTAACATAATTTAATAAAATTAATTAATTTTTTTAAATGTAAAATTATTATTTTTTATAATAAAGACAAGCAGGAGTAGTTCATGTAGGTACGATTAAAGCTATAAGATAACATGATTAACAAAATAATAATTTTTGGGATTTCAAATTGCATTGGGCAATCCAAGGTGTTGACTATTGAGTTGTATGCCGCCACTCTCCCTAATACAAGTTAAAATTCATAAAAGATGTCGATTATTTCATTGTCACTCCAAGTCATATCCATGGATCATACAAGTAATCAAAATCAAATTGGATACTTTGGATACTAACAATGAAAAAAAAAAAAAAACACACGCAACTGCCTCGATGTGCCGCATAAATGACTTCTAAAAAAAAATGCCGTATATATATGATAGTAGGTCGTGCATTGTTTTGTTAATTGTTTGTCCTCTAATATTTACAATAATATCTAAATTCACTAATAAATAAATGAGTGACGTCATCATTGGTTTTTAATTTTTATATACTCTAGTCTTTTTTTTCTTCTTCCATTTGACCCACTATCATATTATGCACATGCAAATTAAACTAAAACTGCTGCGTAAGTATGAACCTACCAAAAAATATTTCTTCATGGAGTTGCGTCAAATTGAGAAATCAGTGGGACCAGCAATAATAGAAGACAAGTGTTTCCAACTGAAGCTCGTGTGCAGGGTAGTGTTGGGGATCTCGTACATCGTGGACAAAGATCTTCGATCTCATTGTTCGTTCGAAAGGTAAGTCGAAAAAATATATAAGAATTATTAACTCAATAATCAGCACAACATGTCATGCTAGATTACCAGTGAAGCACAACATGTCCGGAATATATATAACTGCATTACCATACCAACACATGCAGTATAATACGGAGGGAAGATCATCACGTCTCTTGTGTGTGTTGTACATAAACTATGAAGACAAAAGGTTGATTTTGAACTGTATAAAAGAACATTTATTAGAAATAAATATTCAATTTTTTAAATAAATTTTAATACTTTGAAAGATTAGTCTTCACTAAAAGATAGTCCAAGTTTACCAAAGAAAAAGTACACTTTCCAATTCCTACAATAAAGCAAAACCCTAACCAATATTCTAATGTTTATTTTAAATAACTAAAATTTATAATAAATAAAGTCCAAGTTTACTTTATAATAAATAAAATCCTAACTAGTATTACGTTATTTTTCCTTCTTATGCTAAAATATAAAGTAAATTACACTTTACTCCCATAAAAAATATGAGTATTACACTGTATTTTTTCTCTTATGTTAAAATATATAATATAGGTTTTTATTTTTAACTTAATATCGTTAAAAATATTTTATTTATTTTTAATTAAAATATATACCGAAATATTTTTAATTCACGTATTCACTCACTGATAAGGATTTCTTTAAATATATTTAAATTTAAAATAATCTATTAAAGTACTAATAATTAAGAATATATATAAAGATTTTTGTCATTTTTTAGTGTTCATACAAAGTTTAAGGGCGACACAAACAGCGATACCATCGTCTACTTTTAAATGCAGTTGAAAGGAGTATCTTATTTTGTGACAATGCCTGTAGCAAAAGTATCAAGAACATGATACGTACGATTAAAGCACATAAATAGACCAAAAAAGAAAATGTTCCAAGAGGCCAAAACCTTTTAACATCACGTCGTTATTGATGCCCCATTTGGTGATACAGTGATATATATATGTAAATCATGGAAGTACATATTTGCAGTTACTACTTGAGACGGCTCGTTTTTTTTTTTTTTACAATAGATGGTTAATATCATGTGAAATGCAATCAAATCAACAAAATACTAATGCAAGAGTAATAATCAAATTAATCTAGTGTAATTAAAATGCTTACTACCAAACAAAAGTAAATTGAACAAGCTGACTTAATCATAAAAGCAAAAGCTAACTCCATGATTTACTACTAAAATAAACGTCAATGCTTAACCACTCACTTAAGCAAAATCCCACATGCTTAACCTTTGAGAGTATGTTTATTTCACGAATTAAAGGTTAATTCTTAAAAATGTAGCATGAAAAATATTGGATCAGTTTATTTAAACTTAACAAACAATTTTACAAAAACAATTATTTCTTAAAAAACAAAAAAAAGTATTTTAAATAAAAAAATTTAGACAAATATATAAAAAAAAATCTTATTTTATTTAAAAAAAACATATTTCTAAAAAAAATATTAAACAAATGGGTTATACACATGTTTGTTATAAGCTTTGAAAAAAAAATTCTGTGTATTATTGATTTTCAAGAATATTATATCTTTCATTTTAACATGTTTTTCTACACTTTTATTCTTAGGAGGTATAAGAATATGATATTCTCGGGAGAACGAGAAAATTTATAATTTCCTAAAATACTAGTAACTTTTTATTTTATTTAAAAAAATATTTTTAATTTTAAAACATATTTTCAAGAATATTAAAATGTAACAAAATATATTTTTGAATATACTCAAAAATAATATTTTTGATCATAATATTTTTAAAAATATAATTCCTAAGAAAATAGCATGATACTTTGAAACAAATGCTGCCTGTGAAAAAAAGTAAAAAAAGCCCAATATGCTTAACCAAATCATCAAAGTTTGCAATAATATATAGATTTCTTCAACGTGAGACATACAGGCAAAACCAAATAATAAAAATTCCCGTAATAGGCTTCTCCAACATGAAAAATAAAGCATTATATATAGCAAATTCTAACCAAATAAAAAAATTCCCGTAATAGACTTCTACACTTTTCATAAACGTTTAAGTTTATATGTGTTCCCACGTTTCTACTATCTCAACTATCATATTCACTTTCATTTAAACTAGATTTTCTCTTGTGGTGAACTTTAATCTCTTAGAATACATATGGTATACTTTATGCTTTTAAATTATAATATCATTATATCAATTGACTGATTAACAATATTTTATCTTCAAAATTCAGACACACTTCTAACATGCCTACAACATAACATCTTATATTTTTAATATCAACTTAATATATTAACATAACTTTTATCTCTTTCAATCTATCATTTTAACATCTTTAGTTATAACTTAAATTTGAATATTTTTTAAACAAATGATCATTAATTAAAAATAACAATACATTAAATTAGTTATCATAAAATCTAAAATATAATCTACTAGTGAAATAATCTGTGCCATACACGGGTGTTAATTTATAAATGTGAAAATAAATAAATTAGATATTATAATAATACAAGGTTATTTTTAATTAATAATATTTATTTTAAACTAAAATGTAATTTTGATCCTCTATTTCAAAATAACAACATTTAATCTCCTTATTTTACTAAGTAAATAATTTTGGTCCCTCCATGCAAAATCAATGTATTTAATTTTTTTTACAAAAATGTTATCTTTAATGGTGATTAAACATTTGATTTTCTTGGTAAGAAAACACTGAGGTGCAATGGTGGGTCCATAAAATTTTCCCCGTGACGACACAAAATAGTCTAATATTTTCTCAAATAAAAAAATATATAAGCTTTATTAAAAATGGTAATAAAAAAAATTAAAAACAATAAAATTTTAAAAATAAATTGGGTAAAATTAATACCAATTTATTATTTCTTTTATCTTTTACAACTATTTATATTAATCTTATTACAAAAATTATTTTGTGGGACAAGATCTATTTCTTTATGGAGAAAAAATATTTATTTGATATATTCAAAAAAAAAAAATACTTTGTGGAGGAGAACTACTGTGGTGACTTTCTTCGTGTTTCTTTAGTTCTGGATTTGTTGTCTTTTTTGTTAATATGTTTTTTTCTTCTCAAATTAATTTTTTTGAAAAATGTCACAAATTAACAAGCATAAGAAATATCCGAGAAATGCAGTAAAATGAAGTTGATCCTCCCAGTAATAATTATGTGTGCAATGACAATAAATGCAATTATAAGAATTGGGGCACTGAGGATCAGAAAAATGCTTGTAGCATTATATATAACAATCAAAATTATAGATAATTAGTTAATTATTTTACAAGCACACAAATTTTCAAATGAACAAAATGTTTGGTTAACATAATATAGTAGAACTCACAAACAACGACAATAGCTAATGATGTTTAAGGCTGGGTTGGGTTTGTTGCTTAAAGTGGAATTGATGGCGGTAGGTGCCGAGGCCGACGTCACAGGTGAAGGTTAGGTTTGGAGTCACCGCTTATGATATTAGTTTTCCATAGTTTTTTTTAATTAAATACATTTTAATTCAATAAAAAATAATTATAACGCTCAACGTTTATATTCAACCGTTAGCCCATTGATTTCGATGACGGACCAAAATTACTGATTTTGTAAAATAAAAAGATGAAATGTTTCAGTTTTAAAATATGAAAACTAAAATTAAGGATTGAAAAAATAGAAAAATTAAAATTGCATTTTAACCTTTATTTTAATACAAGGTATTTTTAACTAATAATATTTTTTAAGAAATATTAAAAATTTAATTTAGAAACAAAAGTGAAAAAGAAAAATTGAAAAAAGAGAAGAAGTTAAAAAAACTCCCAAAAGCACTCCCATTACATAAAAACTCCTAAAAACGTTGAAGATAGATATCTAAAAATTCTATCATTAAATAAAAACTCCTAAAAAATCTCCAACAGTAATTCTAATTTACATGTATGCTTATTAAATTGAAAGATTAATATTAAATTATATATATATATATATATATACTAGTGGTATAAAGATATGCACCAACAGTACTGGTGTAAAGTTTTCTGAAAGAAAAAAATACAATAATATCCTTTTTTTAGGTTTTGTGTAATTACATAAGTATTTATATTTTTAAACCATTAGGCTGCTTTATCTTATAGGAGATATTAGTCTAAGACTTGAGGGAGTGTTGAAAAAAATATGCGCGCAATATTTTTAAACATACATATAAGGGAGAACTAGTATAATGCTTTCAAGCTCAAAGGAATGTTAGTGTTTTCTTTAAAAAATAAAGAAATAAAGAAAGATTAATGTAGGAAAATAAAAAAAAGGATAAAGTTATGTGTAATTTGATAAAATCTGATAAAGTGTTTATGTAATATGTTCTTTTTAATATTGCTATCTAATCATAAAGTGTAAATATAATAAATTTGTCAATTTTGACAATAGTTAGGCTAAATGCAATTTTGGTTATCTTATTTTTTTAAAAAATTAATAATTTTAATCCTTATATTTTAAAATAATTAAAGATATTTAGTTTCTATATTTTTAAAACTCACAATTTCATTTTTCTATTTTAAAATATAAACATTTTGTCCATCGATTTTGTAAAATATGTGTTTGCTCCATCAAACCCAAAATTCATTTGATTTGTTAAAAATATAATAGTGAACATGACAAGAAAGACAACACATGATAAAGATATAAGTTATATGATTGTTTTTTTATTTTATTTTGTACATCGACTTGTGAATAATAGATAATATGATTATATTTGATAAAATTGGTTGAAAAATTAACTTATTAAATTATAAGTATTTGGTAAAATTAGTTGTTAAAGTAGTTGAAAAGTATAAAATGATTGAAAAATAATAAATTTATAATTTATTTAGAACTTAGGCATAAATTTTCATAAAAATAAAAATATTAAGGATAGAAATGGAAAAAAATATAAAAAGTTAGAAGTTAGAAGCTGATATTTAAGAAAAACAATACTTAAAGTAGTGTTTCAAAGGACGTTAAAAGCTATATCGAGGAACTATTGAAAGAATATTTGTTTATCAAATAACCAAACAAACTTTTCAGTTAGTAAAAAAAGTTAGAAACTAGTTGAAATATATAGTTAAATACAACCTACAAGTAAAATAATATAAAATTTACTACAATACCTAATATTAATTATCTTAATACAATTTATATCAAATTTAATGTATTTACCGAAATAAAAAAAGAAAGAGATTAGAATAAAAAAACTCGTGTTTCCTTTTTAAAAGGATTATTACTTTCATTAATTATTTTTTTCAATTATTAAAGATATAAAAATATGAATATATGTGTTTTTATTAATATTTTACACCCGAGACAAAAAATTGTCACATGAACCAAAAAGATCTTAAAAGCATTAATTGTTAAGAGATAATATTGACTATTGATTAAACAATTAATCTCATATTATATCACTAAATTTGACTACACTAGTTTAAGTTATTAACTCGTTGATATTTTAAATTTGATCGAATGATCAAAATTGTTAATTTTATAAAATTGGAGAATTAAATATCTTTATTGAAAGATAGAGAGCTAAATATGTAAAATTTTAAAAATAAAAAGACTATATATCTTTATTTTAAAATAAATGGATCAAACTTATGAATTTAAAAAAATAAAAAAATAAAATTTATATTTCAACTTAATAAATACCTTAAAAATCACATCAAAAGAAAATAATTAGTTTGTTGACCGAGTTTTTTTAGACTGTTTTTTCTAGTGAAGTTTATTTAAACTTGAGTCATAAACCACAGTATACTCCATTAAAGTAGGATCACTTCCATATTTGTAAATAATAAATTATTTTTGCTTTTCTAAAAAAATATTATTTTTGCTTCAGTTTTTATTCACAATACATATCCATTAAATTAATTTACATTGAATGGGTACAATAATTTTATGATTTTTGCACTAATTAATTTAAAAAATTACCCCACTAACAGTTTTTATTCACAATACATACCCATTAAATTTATTACTGACAATTAATATCACATCCATATTTATTATAAATAGTAATGATTATTAGAAATAATGAATTAAATTTGAATCATTTATTATTTTTTACCAAGAGTTAATGTTATTTAATGCATTTTTTCCTTATTATTTTTTTCAAAACAAAAGATGCTAAATCATTTATGTCATTATCGAAAGAAAAAAATAAATAAAAATGTATGTTGGTAATTTAACGACGTGGTGGGACCCATCGATCGCGGTTGTCGCATGCCGCATAGCGCACCTCACATGTGGCCCACCACCTGGCTGTCAACCAAGTTACCCATAGGACTTCTTTGTAATTACGCATTACTATTTAATTAATACTATTTTAATATCCTCGTGGCCCCACTCTTTTTTTTTTCCCTTCTTTTTCCTTAAAAAGATAAAAATTCCATCGCAAAACTGAAAAAGCAAAACTCTCACTCACACTCACTCCCTCTCTATAAATTCATCCTTTATTTCTCTTGAAGCCACTGATCTCAAACCAACACTGTTTACCTACCGGCGGCGCAGTTTTTCTCATCGCTTCTTCTTCTTCTTCTTCTTTCGTTTGCATCTGAAACTGTTGGCTCTGTTTTTATTCAACTCAACAGCACATCACTTTGTAAATTACTATAAAAAGCCAGATCTATTGCTTTTCATCCATTAACGAGGGGAAAAAAACAATATAGCAATCAAACAGATAACAATTTCTCGATTATTTTCTCCCTTCTATATTGACTGTTTCCTGAAGCGATGTCGTGCTCTCTCTCGTTTTCAAGGCTTTACGCTCGCTCGGAGAGAACTCTTCCGAGCGAAAACGAGAAGCCACGACTCAACGTACGATGTCCGGTGAGAGTGACGAAGTTTTTAGGAACGCGGCTGCGTTCGAGCGGGAAGAGCCTCGGTTCGGAGCGGTTTCACGTTTGGCAATCGGAGGGGCCGGGTCGGTCACCGAAGCTGAGGGTTGCGGTTCGGTCGGCTATGTCCGCCGTACCGAACAAGCCGCTCGGGCTTTACGATCCGGCCATGGATAAGGACTCGTGTGGAGTGGGATTCGTGGCGGAACTGTCCGGCGAAAGTAGCCGCAAAACGGTGAGTGCGACGACTTTGGCGTTTGCATGTGAGTGTGAGTATGAGTATGGTGCGTGTGATGTGCGTTTTTACGATTATGTGTCGTTTTTGCTGTAGGTGACTGATGCTTTGGAGATGCTGGTGCGCATGACGCACAGAGGTGCTTGCGGCTGTGAAGCCAACACTGGAGATGGAGCAGGGATCATGGTGGCTCTACCTCACCAGTTTTACAAGGAGGTAGTATTCTATTTTATTTTCTTAAAATTTTTATGGAGAACTTTTGATTTTCTTAACTAGATTAATATATGACTTTACTAAATTTCAGTAAAAAAATTTATTGTTAAATATGACTTTGCGGTTTTATCATCCGCTCTATTTACAATATTTTGGTTAGTTGTTTGGCCAGTCCGTTTCATTTTTTCTAATAGAAAACTACTATTTTAAAAAAATTAATCAAAATTTGAAAAAAATTCATGGAATTACTTCAGTTTTTTTTTTAAAATCAAAAGTAAAAAAGTATAAAATCAAATGAAAATAATATATTATTTTAAATAGTTTTCTATAGAATCATTTGCTTTTTCAAAAAAAGAGAAAGTTTGTTTTTTTTATGATGGTAAACAAATAGTATAAACAAATAAACTAACTTTTTTCTTAAAATTTCAAAAAAATAATTGATGCAACATAATTTGGGAATTATTTTTCTTAGTATGCAACAAATTAATCCTTTATTGGTTTTTTGTTCGGAAAAAGTGTTTTCTGTTATGCGTTTTCAAGATTCGGCGCCGGTGCGAGCTAAATTCGCTTTTCATCTTTTTATTTATTTATTTATTATTTTTAAACCCTTTTCTGGTTTGTTGAAGTATGCTATTCTTCAATTATGTGTTATAGATTCCATAAGTAGGACTGGACGCACTAAATATAGTTGGATTCAAAGTTATTATAAGATTAAAGTACATAGCATTTCATAGACTTTTAAAATTCGAAAATACTAAACTTCCACCTCACTTTTGGTGGATTGGAGTGGAAGAAAGAGAAAAATAAAAAATAAAAAAGGTAAAGAAAAAATAGTTATTGATATGATGGGAACAACAAAGAGATAGGAAAAATAGTTATTGATAGTATATAATAGTTTTATATTTTTATCTAATTATAAATTATTGTGTAAGATAATTTTATTGACTTTCACACTAATTATTTTAAAATCTAATTATAAATTATTGTGTAAGATAATTTTATTGACTTTCACACCAATTATTTTAAAAGTTATACTAATGGTGATTTGGGATTAGTTGAGAGTGAAAAATGATGGAAATGAAATAGAACAGAGTGTGTATAATTATAATAACTTTTTTTATTTTTTTTTTAATTTTTTTAAAGGACCTTTTAAAATTATTAAAACATCATATAATTTTACTTTCTAGATATGGGTGAATATAAATCATTATTTTATATGAATATTTTATTTGTCTTGATTTTGGCACGTATGATTTTTCCGATAATATATATCGTGGTTTAATGACTGGATTGTTAAAATTCAGGTTTGCCAAATATAGTCTTAAGTACAAATCTTACACTTGAATTAATTGAATTAAAGACCATAAGAAATTGCCTTTTATTTTTGTCTTAATTTCTGAAATCCTGGAAGTAAATTTCTTCATCTACTATGTAGATTTTCATCTGCGCTTTTCTAGGGCCTTTTTACTTGAGAATCCAGATTAATCATCCCAAGATTCCTCAGTTAAGGAGAAACAAACAGGAAATAGTTTTTAAATCAATCCATAGAGGTTTTGACTGATTCCTCAGTCTTTAACTTCTTCATGGAGCGTGATGAGTGAAAATATGCACATATTTTCATTTACTGATGTTTGATGCAGTGTTTTTCACCTGTTGGTTTGACTATTTGCAGGTTGTGGATTTTGAGCTTCCGCCACCAGGAAAATATGCCGTTGGCATGCTTTTCTTGCCTACATCCAATAGTCGCAGGGAAGAGAGCAAAAATGTATTTCAAAAGGTAACTTAAATTCTGAAATATCTTTGTCTTATCTAAAAATTAATTTCATGCATGCTTGCTTGAGTTCAACTTGATTTCATCACATTATTGTTATCATGCTGAAGTTGTAATTGACATTCACTTTCACAAGTGTGTAACTGTTTTGCTATTAAATTTACCATGGTAACTGGAGTATTATTGTTATCATGCTGAAGTTGTAATTGACATTCACTTTCACTAGTGTGTAACTGTTTTGCTATTAAATTTACCATGGTAACTGGAGTATTGGTTTTATATTCGTGGCATTTCTTTTTAAATGTTTTGTGCTTTTGTTGTCAGGTTGCCGAATCTCTGGGGCACTCTGTTATTGGATGGCGTTCTGTGCCCACTGATAACACAGGATTGGGCAAATCTGCCGTGCTAACTGAACCAGTGATCGAGCAAGTGTTTCTTACTCCAAGTACTCAGTCAAAAGTTGATTTGGAAAGACAGGTACCTTTTCTACATAACATGTTTGTTATGGCTTCTACATTAAAAATGAACATATAATTGAACCTAAGTTCTAGTAAAAGAAAGAAACAAATTTTCAAGTAAATTACTAAACTACACATCTTGATTTTGGAATAATATGCTAGCAAAATTTACAGGTAAAGAAGGAAAAAAGATATTAAATATTTTTGGTACTCACTTTGTGTGATTAATTTTAAGTGAGATTTGGATAATAATTTTGCCACGCTTAATGGATAATTTGTTCCTTTCATGCAGATGTACATATTAAGGAAGCTGTCCATGGTTGCTATAACATCTGCATTAAACCTCGATAATGATGGCATTACAGATTTCTATATCTGTTCACTTTCATCAAGGTGCTTTGCCAAGATGAGACATCTCTTTTTGAGAACTAAATTATGGTTACTCTCAACGTCTAAATCAGTTTCCAATTTTGTACAGGACCATTGTTTACAAAGGTCAGTTAACACCAGCTCAGTTGAAGGATTACTATTTTGCAGATCTTGGCAATGAAAGGTTTACGAGCTACATGGCCCTGGTAAATATATTATCCAGTAACTTCTCTTCTTTCTCCACTAACTCTATATACTCCAACAAACAGCATGGGGAACAACCAGTAACTGAAGAGATGCAAGGTTGGGGAATGACTTCTGAGGCATTGAGGTTTGAATGATCTCTTAAGTTCTTCCGCTTCCTTGATTACTATTTGAATTTGGATGCAATGGGCGAGTTGGTAAGACAGTTCATTATGAAGATAATCATGTTTACAGAAATTTCTGCTGATGTTCTGTGTTTAGTTGGCCTGGAAGACAATATCTTAGTGGTGGAGTGAAAAAATCATTTCAGTTAAAATGGAATAGGATTTCTGGAATTTCTACAGGCGCTGTGGCACTTCAGTATACTATCATTGATGTGCTTGAAAAATATTCATTAATGCTCTTAATTTTCCGCTACAGTTTATAGTCTGTAATAAGAAGAAACCATAGATACTGACAATTAGGCATATCTGATGTGCAGATACATTCACGATTTTCGACAAATACTTTTCCTAGTTGGGATCGTGCTCAACCTATGCGTGTATTGGGCCACAATGGAGAAATCAACACACTTAAAGGAAATGTAAACTGGTATGTCTTGAAAAACTATTAATATAGTTTGAGCCAGAAGAATGAATTCTATAATGCACTGCAAATTTAAATGGTTGTATCAGTAATATCCCGGTGCAGTTGAAATGGATGAATTGAAGAGTTAATTCGTGATTGTTTCTTTATCTCTCTCTCTCTCTCTCTCTATATATATATATATCTTAATAATGGCTACTGTGTTCTAGTCAAGTTTGGAAGATTGATGTTAGTTGATTTTGAAATAGGTGTAACAGCTTTGCACTGGATACCTCTCATTGCATTTTGAGTGAAGGATATATCAGCTAATAACTTACATTTTGTAGGATGAAGGCACGTGAAGGCCTACTGAAGTGCAAGGAGCTTGGTCTATCCGAGAATGAGTTAAAGAAGCTTTTGCCTATTGTGGATGCAAATTCATCTGATTCAGGTGATATTTTATCTGAATTTATTTTTGTGTACCAGATATGTTCATAACTTCATTTACTAATTATAGTTTTTCTTCTGCAGGAGCTTTTGATGGTGTCCTTGAGTTTTTGATTCAGTCTGGAAAAAGTCTTCCTGAAGCTGTTATGATGATGATTCCTGAAGCATGGCAAAATGACAAGAACATGGATCCTCAGCGCAAAGCCTTTTATGAATACTTCTCAGCTCTCATGGAGCCATGGGATGGGCCAGCTCTTATATCATGTGAAATTCCTGGACTGATAATTACCTGCTTTATCTGTAACACGCACTTTGTTATGGATTCTTAATTTTGTGTTGATTTAATATTATTGCAGTTACTGATGGCCACTATCTTGGAGCAACGTTGGACAGGAATGGGCTGCGACCAGGCCGCTTTTATGTCACCCACAGTGGACGAGTTGTAATGGCGAGTGAAGTTGGGGTTGTAGACATTCCTGTTGAAGACGTGAGTCGGAAAGGAAGACTAAATCCTGGCATGATGCTTCTGGTGGATTTTGAGAAGCATATTGTTGTGAATGATGATGCCTTAAAGGAACAGTATTCATTGGCAAGGCCATATGGGGAATGGCTCAAAAAGCAGAAGTTAGAACTCAAAGACATAGTTGATTCTGTTCATGAATCTGAAAGAGTGCCTCCATCAATAACAGGAGTGGTGCCAGTAAGTATAAAATAAAAATCCGTGTGAACTTTGCATGAATTTCTAGTTGACTATTCTCACTAATACATTTTCCATGAATTACAGGCATCTGGTGATGACGTGGATATGGAAAATATGGGAATTAATGGTTTATTGGTTCCATTGAAAGCTTTTGGGTATGGAATGTCCATCCCGAATATTTTCTTTATTTTATCTATTGTATTTACGAAGGATGTGTTTTTATATTCTGCTTTATTCTAACAGATATACCGTTGAATCCTTGGAAATGTTATTACTTCCCATGGCAAAAGATGGTACGGAAGCCCTTGGGTCAATGGGAAATGATGCTCCATTAGCCGTCATGTCAAATAGAGAAAAACTCACTTTTGAGTACTTTAAGCAAATGTTTGCCCAAGTGACAAACCCACCGATTGATCCTATTCGAGAGAAAATAGTCACGTCCACGGAATGTATGGTTGGTCCAGAAGGCGACTTAACAGAAATAACTGAGGATCAATGCCACCGTCTTTCCTTAAAAGGTCCCCTTTTATCCATTGAAGAAATGGAAGCCATTAAAAAAATGAATTACAGGGGATGGCGGAGCAAAGTTATAGATATAACATACTCAAAGGGCCGTGGCAAGAAAGGGTTGGAGGAAGCCTTGGATAGGATATGTGCGGAAGCACATGATGCAATTAGTGATGGCTACACTACCCTTGTGTTGTCTGATAGAGGTATTATATTATCTTATACTTGTATTGTGTGTATAATATATACACTGCCCTTCCATCTAATTGATTTGTTTCTCATATTGCATCTTGTAGCCTTCTCAAGGAAACGTGTTGCTGTGAGCTCCCTGCTGGCTGTTGGTGCTGTCCATCAACATCTAGTGAAAACACTTGAGCGTACTAGAGTTGCCTTAGTAATAGAATCTGCTGAGCCACGTGAAGTGCACCATTTCTGCACACTTGTTGGCTTCGGTGCTGATGCTATATGTCCATATTTGGCTGTAGAGGCAATTTGGCGACTACAGGTTGATGGAAAGATCCCACCAAAAACAAATGGTGAATTCTACTCAAAAGATGAGCTGGTTAAGAAGTACTTCAAAGCAAGCAACTATGGAATGATGAAGGTGCTTGCGAAGATGGGAATATCTACTTTGGCCTCTTACAAAGGTGCTCAGATTTTTGAAGCTCTGGGTCTTTCATCAGAAGTGATTGAAAGGTGCTTTGCTGGAACCCCAAGTCGAGTTGAGGGTGCAACATTTGAGATGCTTGCTCGTGATGCTCTTAAATTGCATGAGTTAGCATTTCCTTCTCGGGTTTTCTCTGCTGGAAGTGCTGAAGCAAAGGCATTACCAAATCCTGGGGATTATCATTGGAGAAAAGGCGGGGAAATTCACTTGAATGATCCACTTGCCATATCAAAGCTTCAAGAGGCTGCCAGAACTAACAGCAAAGATGCATATGAACAGTACTCTAAGCTCATTCACGAGTTAAATAAAGCCTGTAATTTGCGGGGACTTCTGAAATTTAAAGAGGCAGCTGTGAAAGTTTCCCTTGATGAAGTAGAACCTGCTAGTGAGATTGTTAAACGGTTTTGCACTGGTGCCATGAGTTATGGGTCTATATCATTGGAGGCACACACAGCATTGGCAACTGCTATGAATAAGATTGGAGGGAAATCCAACACAGGTTTGTTTTAAAAAGAAAATATGACTGCTTATTGTTATTGGAAAAAATGTCAAGTTTGTTTATGTGTTTGGTATTTATGGAAATGCTTTTTGGGACAAATTGTACTTGAAAACCTTTTCTTTTCTCATAATTTAATTATTCTAGATTAGTCTCCTCAATTTTCTTATTACTATTAATTTTTCCATAGGTGAGGGAGGTGAGCAGCCATCTCGTATGGAGCCTCTTTCTGATGGCTCAAGGAACCCGAAAAGGAGTGCCATTAAGCAGGTTGCCAGTGGGAGATTTGGAGTTACAAGTTACTATCTTACAAATGCCGATGAATTGCAGATAAAGATGGCCCAGGTAAATTATCACATTTGGATTTGACAACGTTGTTTCTTTTCGTAGTAATGTAAACAAAGCCATCAAATGGTCTCTAGCCCCTGCACTAATGGAGTTAAGCTTCTGTTGGAAGATGATTCGGAGACTAAAAAGGCAGGCACCTTTGAGTGCTCTTATATGTATACTACATTTGATCTTTGGGAAGGTTGACTTTTTTAATTGAACGTGGAGTACTAGAATGGTATTATTTTAACGCATCTTTTCATCAGGGAGCAAAACCTGGTGAGGGTGGTGAACTTCCCGGCCACAAGGTTGTAGGAGACATTGCTGTCACAAGGAATTCAACCCCCGGTGTAGGACTTATCAGCCCACCTCCTCATCATGATATTTACTCTATTGAAGACCTTGCCCAACTAATTCATGATCTAAAGGTATGATCATATCTTGCTTCAATCCTTTTACATTGGATACTTTTGGTTGGATTTTGTTGTCTTAGGTGTTCATCTTCTTTAATCCCTTTTTGTTACTATGCAGAATGCCAACCCTGCTGCTCGAGTTAGTGTGAAGTTGGTATCTGAAGCTGGAGTTGGTGTAGTTGCCAGTGGAGTTGTTAAAGGCCATGCTGATCATGTCTTGATCTCTGGCCACGACGGAGGTACAGGGGCTTCCAGATGGACTGGCATAAAGAATGCTGGTCTCCCTTGGGAACTTGGCTTGGCTGAGACCCATCAGACTTTGGTTGCTAATGACCTCCGGGGTCGCACAGTTCTCCAAACTGACGGGCAAATTAAAACAGGAAGAGATGTGGCCATAGCCACTCTTCTTGGTGCAGAAGAGTTCGGTTTCAGTACAGCTCCACTCATTACTCTTGGCTGCATCATGATGCGCAAGTGCCACAAGAATACCTGCCCTGTTGGCATTGCTACCCAAGATCCAGTACTAAGAGAAAAGTTTGCCGGAGAACCTGAGCATGTCATTAACTTTTTTTTCATGATAGCAGAAGAGATGAGAGAAATTATGTCCCAGCTTGGGTTTCGTACGGTGAATGAGATGGTTGGCCGTTCAGATATGCTCGAAGTTGATAAGGAAGTCATTAAAAGTAATGAGAAACTAGAGAACATTGACCTCTCTTTTTTGCTTAGACCTGCAGCTGAACTGCGGCCAGAAGCTGCTCAATACTGTGTTCAAAAACAAGATCATGGTTTGGACATGGCCTTGGATAATAAGCTTATAGGTCTGTCCAATGCTGCTTTGGAAAAGGGTCTCCCGGTATACATTGAAAGTCCAATCCATAATGTAAACCGTGCAGTGGGAACTATGCTAAGCCATGCGGTGACTAAAAAGTACCACTTAAATGGTCTTCCAACTGACACTATTCATATCAGATTTAATGGCAGTGCAGGCCAGAGCTTTGGTGCATTCCTTTGTCCCGGCATCACTTTGGAACTTGAAGGTGATGGCAATGACTATGTTGGTAAAGGATTGTCAGGTGGCAAGATTGTTGTATTTCCTCCAAAGGGGAGTACCTTTGACCCTAAGAAGAATATTGTAATTGGTAATGTGGCTCTATATGGGGCCACATCTGGTGAAGCATATTTCAATGGGATGGCAGCTGAAAGGTTTTGTGTGCGTAATTCTGGAGCTAACGCAGTAGTGGAAGGTGTTGGCGATCATGGATGTGAGTACATGACTGGTGGGATAGTAGTTGTGCTTGGAAACACTGGCAGAAATTTTGCTGCAGGTATGAGTGGTGGGATTGCTTATGTTCTAGATATGGATGGAAAATTCCTATCTCAGTGCAACCATGAGCTTGTAGATCTGGATAAGGTTGAAGAGGAAGAGGATATTACTACTCTTAGAATGTTGATACAACAACATCAGCGCCACACAAATAGTGTGCTTGCCAAAGAAGTGCTCCCTGACTTTGAGAATCTTGTTCCAAAATTTATCAAGGTGTTCCCCAAGGAGTATAAACGAGTTTTGGCAAGTACGAAATCAAAGGAAGCTTCCAAAGATGCTGTGGAGTCTGCTTCTAACCATGGAGAGGAGCAAGATGAAATAGAATTGGTGGAGGAAGATGCTTTTGAAAAGCTTAAGAAACTGGCTACTGCATCGATAAATGGGAAGCCTAGTGAGGTAACTGTAAACTTCTTTAATGAGGCGAGATCCACTTACCCCAGGCGTAACTATTAGCATACTTAGTACTTACATGCTCAAACAACTTCTTATGAATGTTAAATTTTATTAGTCCCAACTTTTGAAGTAAAACTTGTCATCGAATAAAAGTCTATAAAAAGTGGTTGATACTTGATCACACCATTTAACTTAACGTATAAAATGCTTTTGAAAAATGCAAGTAAATGTCAACAGTTAAACTGCATTCTTATAAATGTATTGGTATATATGATTATCAAGACAATATTTCATGATTGTCTTGGGTAAATTTATTTATTATAAAGAGTTATTTAAGTGGTGTAAGAATGCCAAGTCTACCCGGTGTTAGTAAATCCCATTCCATGTGTGCACGTGAGAGAGAGATTTGCTCCTGTTCTTATCTTTGCATTTGCATTCACATTAACGTTGTTTCTTAAGGGAGACTTCTTTCCTAAAGTTATCAGAATTTACGTTAAGCAAAAAATTGGAATTTATGTTATTGGCATGAATTGATTGCATTAATGATGACAGGTTGTGTATAAGTTTAAATTTCTGGTCTCTGTTGTTTATTGTGTCAACTGTCAAGATGACACTTACCAGCTATTATTTCCATTTCTATTAGCATAACTTCTTAGAAAGATATTCACCTAAAAAAAAAAACTTTAGAAATGTCTCTTTTACCTCATCTTTACTTAAGGCCTTGTTGATAAATGATTTTTGAACTAACTTTCTGAATAATCTGATGGATGTATACTTGTAATTGATAATATTATGATAGACATTCTCACTTGGTGGGATCTAAGAGTGGTATAGTTGACTTTCTTATTGCTTGACTATGAATGATTGATTTACTTGTTAGATATCTATCCCTAGATTACTCCTTACATTTTAAGTTGGCTGATGTCTTTGAATACGTGCTGACAATTGAACAGGCTGAATCATCCAAGAGGCCTAGTCAAGTCATTGATCCTGTTAAACACAGAGGTTTTGTTGCTTATGAGCGGGAAAGTGTTCAGTACAGGGATCCCAATGCTCGAATAAATGACTGGAACGAGGTGATGAAGGAAACAAAGCCTGGTCCACTTTTGAAAACCCAATCAGCCCGTTGTATGGACTGTGGTACTCCTTTCTGTCATCAGGTGTGCATTGCCACTTCCATGAATTTTTCCTTTTTGGATGACGTTGAATTTAACTTTCATTATTTGGACCCTTGTTTAGACTAAAGATACTTGATAAACTTGCAGGAAAACTCTGGGTGTCCTCTTGGAAATAAAATACCAGAATTTAATGAGTTAGTATACCAAAATAGGTGGCGTGAAGCATTAGATAGGCTTCTTGAGACAAATAACTTCCCAGAGTTTACCGGTAGGGTATGCCCAGCACCTTGTGAAGGTTCTTGTGTCCTTGGTATTATTGAGAATCCAGTATCTATTAAAAGCATAGAATGCGCTATCATAGACAAAGCTTTTGAGGAGGGTTGGATGGTGCCACGACCTCCAGCTAGGAGAACTGGGTATGCACTTTTTCACCCCTTTCCGTTATTTCTGATGTTGCTTTTCAATCGAATAGGTATAAATGTACAATCCACAAGTTGGTGTTTAGTGATTTTCAGTTATTAAACTGCTTGGCTTTGTTGTAGTTATTATTAAACTGGCTCGTTAGTTAACATCTTCATTAATACAGGAAAAGAGTGGCCGTTGTTGGAAGTGGACCATCCGGCCTGGCAGCTGCTGATCAACTGAATAAAATGGGCCATACTGTAACTGTGTATGAAAGAGCTGATAGGATTGGAGGGCTTATGATGTATGGCGTTCCCAACATGAAGACTGACAAAGTGGATATAGTTCAACGGCGGGTCAACCTTATGGCAGAAGAGGGAATTAACTTTGTGGTGAATGCTAATATCGGGCATGATCCTTTATACTCTCTTGATAGACTTCGGGAGGAAAATGATGCTATTGTCTTGGCTGTAGGAGCCACAAAACCAAGGTGAGACATAGTGCCGGAGTCCTATATATTATTATTGTTTGTATATTTAGTTCAATTTCGCTTGGAATGGATGTATATTAGAAAAAAAGGAATTGTTAAGAGAGATGCTTCAAAGGAAGTTTTTTTTACTTTCAATGCAGGGATCTTCCAGTACCTGGGCGGGAGCTGTCAGGAGTTCATTTTGCTATGGAGTTTCTTCATGCAAATACTAAAAGCTTGCTTGATAGCAATCTCCAGGATGGCAACTTCATTTCTGCCAAGGGAAAGAAAGTTGTGGTCATTGGTGGGGGTGACACGGGCACAGATTGCATAGGGACATCCATTCGGCATGGGTGTAGTAGCATTGTAAATCTGGAACTTCTCCCTCAGCCACCACAAACTAGAGCCCCAGGCAACCCTTGGCCACAGGTTAGATCCATTGGTTTCCGAAATATTAGTTGTGTTTGTTCTTTCAGACCATTTGTCAATATAGACTGCTTGAGAAATTGGACATTTGGCTTGCCATTACTAGGACTATACACTAAAATTAGCCTTTTAAAACTCAATGATGGCTAACGGTGCCTTTAAGTTTTCTATGTACATTAATTAACTGACTCCGTGGAGTGTCCTGTAATTGAAAAAAATCTCTTAATTGGTTTTAGCAAAATTGAAATGAAATGACTCCAAGTGTCAATTTTTTCGTTGTAATTGTGCACGATTTTTTGTTTAACCTAGTGTTTCTGAAATACAGTGGCCTCGCATATACCGAGTAGATTATGGGCACCAAGAAGGTGCAGCAAAATTTGGGAAAGATCCAAGATCTTATGAGGTATTGACTAAGCGGTTTGTGGGAGATGAAAATGGAGTTGTGAAGGGACTTGAAGTAATACGTGTCCTCTGGGAGAAGGATGAAACTGGGAGGTTTCAATTTAAGGAAATTGAGGGCTCCGAAGAGATTCTTGAGGCTGACCTAGTTTTACTGGCCATGGGATTCCTTGGCCCTGAGCCTGTAAGTATTCATGATAGCTTCATCTCTTAGTTGTTAACCGAATGTGGTATTTGTCTCTACTGCTTGTTGGTGGTTGAAAAGTCGAAAGAAATGAAAAGATGCTAAAAGAAGTTGAAACAATAAATTAAATTGAAATGTCCATTAGGAAGTGGCTAATGACTGATCTTTTTGCTCTTGGTCTTGCAGACAATTGCAGAGAAGTTGGGTATTGAGCGAGACAACAGGTCAAACTTCAAGGCAGAGTATGGTCGTTTCTCAACCAGTCTTAAAGGGGTGTTTGCAGCCGGAGATTGTCGACGTGGTCAGTCCCTGGTGGTATGGGCAATTTCAGAGGGACGACAAGCTGCAGCACAAGTTGACAGTTTCCTCACAAATGAAGACATAGAGCACAATGTTGCCGGAAGTCCAGACGACAAGCTGCAGCACAAGTTTGCAGTGCCAAACAAACAGTGATTACTTAGGAAAGCCTTCTGAGATTTTTCTTTTCTACAAGATGGAATAATAAGAGATGGCTGCTGGAGATTCATTGAGCATTGCTGGTTCGTGGTTGCGGCCCCATATAAATTTAGGGGGGAAAATAATAAAGAAGCGATTTAAGGGTACAAGGATAGTGCATAGTAGAAAATTAGGAATGTTCATAGGCTTTGTTATGGAAAGGCTATTTCTTGGTTAATTATTGCTGTGTGGAATGAAAATGTACAGTTTGGTAATTAATGATTTAGGTTATTGTTTCCAATTTAAATTGCTTTGAAATGAGTATTGTGAGGTTCTTGCTCATCTGACTGATTTTTCCACACAGCCAAATGTTGATTATTGCAATGTTCTTGGCAGATGAAGTTTCAAATTTGATATTACATAAAATTAAACTAAATTAAATTAAATTATTTTGATATTTAATTTGGTTGACTTTTTATCTTAAAATAAATCGAATTTTAGTGTTACTGAATTTTAAAAGAGTTGTTTTAATAGTGAAACTTAACTAAAAATTCCAAATCCGGAGAGAGCCGTAAGTCATAGTTACAGTTTGGGAATTGATTAATGAGAATGGGACCATGAAGTGTAGCTAGCATAAGCTCCACATTCAGATGTTGAATCTGAAATGGACTTGTTCAATCGACTGACCAAGCGTGATGATGCACAGTAAAACCCGTCCCCAGTACGTTATCCACACTAACCTCTCTTTTATATTGATTGGCTAAAAAATACAAGCAAATGAAATGAGAAGTTTGATTGGTATATTTTTTTTTATCATGACGTTGATTGGTATATATATATATGATATGTAAATAATTAAATATCGTTATATCAATATTCTAATTCAATAGTCCAGCACCACCCATATTCGACAACAAGATCAAAATTCACCCCAACCCAAAGTGAACAGAACTGCTTTCCCAAACATGAAAATTCCCAATACCATACTCAAACTCTTCCTCTTCATCCTCTTGAACCCATCCCAGATAGCAATAGCACTAGCAAGTATAGAAGCATGTTTAGACAGCGTTTGCCAAACTCACGAGCCAGTAATCCGATTCCCGTTCCGCATAGAGGGAGAGCAAGAGAATTCATGTGGCCACCCAGGGTTCAGCGTTTCTTGCAACCACAACGGCCAAACACTACTTAACCTATCTTACTGCGGCGAAGAACTCAGAATCCAAAGAATAAACTATGCCGCGCAGCAACTATGGGTGAACGACCCCAACAACTGCCTCCCCAAACGCCTCCTCTCTCTTAACCTCTCCGCCTCTCCCTTCGACGCTGTTTACCGCCAAAAATTCACCTTCTTCAACTGCTCCTTCAACTTGGAGTACCTCGTCCGTCGTTACCGTCCAATAAGTTGTCTCAGCGATTCTCCCAAGTACCTCGTTTTTGCGACGCCTTCTTCGACTGTGTTTGGACACTTGTCGTCTGTGTGTGACTTGGTGGCGACGGTGACGGTGCCGGTTCAGTCGCCGTTTAATGATCGAGTGACGTCGTCAGAACTCAGCGACGATCTGCGATTCTCGTGGGACTCGCCGTCGTGCGGGAGGTGCGAGTCGCACGGTGGACGGTGCGGATTCAAGAGCAACGAGACTTTTGAGCTTGATTGTTCCCTTGTCCCTTCAAAAGGTAAACCATGTACTACCACTCACTCCATAAAATGTGAGTCTCAATATAAGAGCTCCATTAATAAGTGATGAAATTTTCCTATGAGTTATCATTGAGCATATTTTTAAGAAAATAGTCATAAAATTATGGTAAATGCTAACCATACATTTAAGGCATTGGTTAAGGATAAAGAAAAATTATTAAAAATTGTCATTAATGCACTTTCTACAATAATTTTCAATGCATTCTAAACATAAATTTTAATAAAAAAAAATATTTTGAATTTCTTAACTAACTAGTACTCTAATTCCTAAAATTATTTAGGCTTACATCATAAAAGTTTTATTAATGAGGGACCTTAGAAGTTAGAACATTGATTTTTTAGCATGTTGTAAAAGATTAACCATGAATTTTTACACTGACAGGGATTTCCCATGGTGCACGTTACGCCATAGTCATATGCATAGGGGCAACAGCTTTGTTGTGCTGCATGGGAGTATTGAGGTGCATCCACAGCTGGTTAAGAATCGGGAACCAAGATGGGCCTTGGGCTAATGAAACGGTGCCAGATTTTGAGGCTCTAGCGGGCTCACGGCCCACAACAGTCACGGGCCTCGACAGGCCCACAATTGAATCGTACCCAAAAATAGTGTTAGGTGAGAACAGAGGCTTACCAAAGAAGGGTGACAAGACCTGCTCAATATGCCTATCAGAGTACATACCCAAAGAGACAGTGAAAACCATACCAGAATGTGGACACTGCTTTCATGCACAATGCATCGATGAATGGCTTCCACTGAACGCGTCGTGCCCAATTTGCCGAACTTCTCCACGAAAGTTACCACAACCACGTGCTCGATCATCACCACAATAATGCTTTAACTTTTTATCTCTCATATTTATATACGAATCACTTTACCACAGAAGATTTTTAAGACAGGCATAATTTGATAACTATTACATTCTCCTGCATTGTAATGTGAAACATACATATCTTACAACTAGTAATGTAAATATTTCTTTGCAAAAGTAACCATTAATATTTGTTGAGTCTGTCTATAATCAATTAAATTAGTTATAATAAAAGTTAATAAAATCAATATTCTTGTCAATCTTTTATTAATTAATATTGAATCGCTGTTTATTTGCGATACCCCATCACCATAATCTATGTTAGTTTCAACTTTTGATTTTATGTTTGGTATTGATAAAGTTGTTGTTTGATAGTGTTTTATTAATGTTTTATATTTCTATGTAGCTTATTATAGAAGTTGATTTTAATTTTTCATATACACACACACACACATCTCTCGGTACAGTGGTGGCTGAGGCTACTGAGGCTCCTTTTTCGTGTATATTTTCATATTTTAAATATGTCAAGTTGGTTTTAGAGTGAGACGATCTCACTCTGCACTTTTGTCATTGTCTATCATCGGCACCGCCATCCGCTGCCACACCTATCTCCAACGATACCTAGATATAGGTCGTCTCTTCCAGCGTAGCCCAACCCTAGAGGTTTCGAAATCAGAAACCTCAACACACGTCGTTTTTCCACGTATCATTCTCAGGCATGTGCGTCCCACATGTACGTCTTCGATCACTAGAACTGTGATGCGACACCTGGGTTTTGGTTGTCGGCCTCTCCATATTCTGTTTAAGTCCTTAGATCGTTGTTTTGGTGCTATTTGGACAGTGGGCCTATACACCTCCGTCCTTTGGCCTATTATTTTTTCTTCAGGTTTTGTGTCATGCATCTGTTACTGGATACTTCGTCCATGATTTCTCAAGATAACATTTACGAATTCCACTTTCACTTCTACTCCTTCTCCTTTTTATCCCACTATCATTATTCAAAAACTCAACTAAAAAAATTATCTATCTTGGTCTACCTCAGTTAAGTTATGGTTCCTTGATCAAGGTCACTATGATCATTTGGAGAAAGAAGCCAGTGAAATTCCAGCAAAGAGCAAAAATCAGTGGAAGACACTTGACTTCCAACTTTGCGTTGTTTTATGGCAATTGGTAGAACCTAATGTGTTGGAAATACTCAGATCCTTCGAGACTTGTTTGTTGCCTTCTAGAAAAATGCTCAAGATATTTTTGCTAATGACATCCAGTTTATTTGATTCAACAAATCATGCATTTTTTCTCAAATAGACTAACCATGACACGACCTCACACATAGCCAAAGTCAAAGCTGTCGTTGAAGAATTAAAGAAGTTCCTAATACATGATTGTGGATGAAATGAAAATGAAGAATTTTGGAATGAAGCAAAGTGAAGCAAATTACTCTTTTTATTGCCATACTTCTCCCAGGAAGTGTGTTTACCTAATTGTCTATGTTGATACAGGGAATGATGCTTCCAAAATTTTCCAACTAAAGCAACACTTATTCAGTCATTTTCAGACCATAAACTTTGGTTGCCTAAAGTATTTCCTTGGTATTGAAGTGACTCAATCAAATGAAGTTGTTGTCATTTCATAGAGAAAATATGCTTTGGTGGACATTTTGGAGGAGACAAGTATGACTAATTCTAGGCCTATTGATAGTCATATGGATCCAAATTAGAAGTTAATGTCAAATCAAGGTTAACCTTTTTCAGATCTAGAGAGATATAGAAGGCTAGTTGGGAAACTCATTTATCTCACAATTATCGGGCATGGTCTATCATTTGTAGTCGGAGTTGTTAGTTAATTTAAGTAGGATCCTTACATTGACCATTGGAATGTTATGATTCACACTCTTAGATACATAAAAAAGACTCAAGGACAAAGATTCTTGTATAAGGATAATGGAAATACTCAAATTTGTGGATACTGTGATGTTGATTGGACAGGTTGTCCCATAGACAGACGATCCACCACTGGATATTGTGTATCATTTGGAGGAAATATTGTCTTTTGAAAAAACAAGAAACAAAGTGTTGTTGCTCGATCAAGTGCAGAAGCAAAATATAGAGTTATGGCTTTTGTTACCTGTGAATTGGTGTGGATTAAACAACTTCTTAAAGAATTAAAATTTTGTGATGTTCAACATATGAAGTTGTATTATAATAATTAGGTAGCTCTTCACATTGCTTTTAATCCTGTATTTCTGTTTGTAAATCTATTTTTTCTTTAATTTATAATTATTTATGGTTTTATTTTTTATTTTAAATATTTTTAAAAAAAATATATAATAAATAATATTAAGTTGACTTACTTTTTAGTATATTTTTTTATGATTTTATTTGATATGTTATTATTTAAAACATGTTGTATATATTTTTAATATATTTTACTTTAAATTTTTTTATTTAAAGTTTAAATAATTTATCAATAAAAATTAAAAATGACATAATTAATACTAGTATTTTTAATTTTTTTTTAAAATAAAAATAAAACCATAAATAATTATAAATTAAAAGAAAAAATAGATTTACAAACAGAAAAAAAGTTAACAAAACAAAAATAGGGGTACGAATAGAAAAAAAACAGTTTTTTAAAATAAAAAAGCAGGTTTCCTTTAAAAAAAATTTAAAAAAAGTTTTTACGAGTCGTAAAACAAAAAAAAATCATAAATAATTTTATGACTTTGTTTAAAAAATAAATAAAAATATTTGCGACTAGAGAATCGTAAAAAAAAATAACATTTGAACTGAAGTGATAAATAATTTTACGATTTCAGTTAAAAGAAATAATAAGCCGAATGAAGTCAAAAGTTATAACACTTGTTACGACTTAACTTGTTTTAAGTAATTTTTTAAAATATACCCCGATTGAAAAATTAAAAATTTGGTTACCCTACTTGATAAAAAAAGCCTTAATAATTACTATGTAGTATGTACTCCTTCCTTAACGAAATTGCACCCGCCACGTGCAACGCGAGGCCATTCATTCATTATTTGTTTCTTCTGTTTCTTCCCCGCTCGTGAGAGGAAAATACAACACTGAAAGTGAAACAATACTATAGTGCCTGGTGGTGATCGCATCGCATCTGCAACAAGCACAACATCGATGGCCGAGTAAGTTAACAATCACTGACATTGGTTTGCAGTATGGAAATAATATTGAATTTCACTAAAATTTAGATTGACAGGGTTGTTACTTCAGCTCCCGGGAAAGTGCTTATGACCGGTGGTTACCTCATTTTGGAGCGACCTAATCCAGGACTTGTCCTCAGCACCAACGCTCGCTTTTACGCCATTATCAAACCAATTCATCACGAAATCAAACCCGATTCCTGGGCATGGGTGCGCATATTCTTTTTCTTCTTCTTCTTCTCACTATTCATTCTTTCATCTTTTACTCACTCATTCTCTCTTATTGAATTTCCTTCAGGCATGGACAGATATCAGATTAACCTCTCCTCAGCTCTGCAGACAAGCCCTCTACAAACTCGCTCTCAAAAATCTCGCCATCCAAACCGTTTCCCCAAGGCACCTTCACCTTCTCCTTTTCAAATTATTTTTTTCACTATTAGCAAGCATTATAGAATTATTACTGTGCTCTTTCTGGTTTTGGTATTTCAGTGATACGAGAAATCCTTTTGTGGAATATGCGATTCAGTATTCCGTGGCTGCTGCTTATGCAACGTTTGACCAGAATAAAAAAGAGCTGTTGCACAAACTACTTTTACATGGTGATATTATGCTTCTTTACCCTTTTTGATAAATGGAAATTAGGTTTAAACGTCCGATTTTGTAACTGTATTGATCTTGTAGGTCTTGACATTACAATTTTGGGTGGCAATGATTTTTATTCATATAGGAATGAGGTAATTTACCCTTTTGTTTTGATGATTTGAGCTTTTAAAAGCTTAGACCAAGATATTTATGTCTTAACAAATGCTTCTCCTGCAGATTGAGAGACGTGGACTCCCTTTGACACCGGAATCGTTGGCCACCCTTCTGCCTTTTTCCTCCATTACCTTCAATACTGATGATGCCGATGGAGGGAGTTGCAAACCTGAAGTGGCAAAAACTGGTTTGGGCTCGTCTGCAGCGATGACAACGGCTGTAGTTGCTGCTTTACTTCATTACCTGGATGTTGTAAAGCTTTCCTCTTCGAAAGATCATTGGGAAAGGAAGGATGTTGCAGATCTTGATATGGTGCATAAAATAGCACAAACTGCACACTGTATTGCACAGGGGAAAGTTGGCAGTGGGTTTGATGTCAGTTCAGCTGTGTATGGCAGTCAGCGCTATGTGCGGTTTTCACCAGAAGTGATTTCTTCCACTAAGGTCCCCCCCCCCCCCCCCCCCCCTTCTCATATACCTTTCATATTGAGCGACAACTGATTCTTGCTTATTCAAGTTCATCACTTTATATGTTCTGTTTAGTATCTTTTAATAGACATTTCATTTCACCAATCCAATCATTGAACCTTGTCATATTATTACAGTGATCATGCACATTAAATTTGAGCTAAATTGGACATTTGTTAGTATGTGACTTATAGATGACATTTGTATTTTAAAAAAGTATATCATGCTAAATTGAATGTTATTCGATGAAGTATCAAAGTAGATCTTAATGAAAGCTTTCAATTTGACAATTGGATTGATGAAATTTAATGTCTTTGAGAAGGTATTAAATGGAGAACGTAGATCTCACTCTATATATATAAAGAGATGTGCATTTAACAGAAATGGCATAATGCACCCTCCCTGGTTTGTTTGACCCATATTTGGCTTCCATCTTGAGATTATTGACAACTATTATTGGTGAATTCTTGAAATGCTCATGACAAGTATGCTCATATATTATGTAGCCACCACTGTGCATTGCAATCAGTGTTTTTCCCATTTGTTATTGACAAGCATGTTAGGATTCTACTGTTGGTTATTACTAGCAATGTTTGAGAAACATCAATAACTTCCTTTTTTTGTTTTATTGACATTCTAGGTAGGAGATATAGCAGTGCCTTTGCCAGATAGTATCACTGAAATTATAAAAGGAAATTGGGACCATGACACAGCTGAGTTCTCTTTACCACCTTTGATGACTCTTGTAAGCAACTTAAATTTTGCTACTTTTATGTCTTAAAAATGTGGCTATGGGCACTTACACCCTGCCCCACCTCCCTTCTCCCCCTATCTCTTCTGGTTGAAAGGGTGGTGGTGGTTGGGTGTACCTAAGTCCTCACTCTATATTTATACATTTGGTTTCTATTCAAAACCTTCTTTTAATAGAAAAGTAAAAAAAAAGAAATAACATTGTCTTGCTTGTTAGATACAGTCTTCTCCTTTTAGCACTCTTCCAGGCTTTTCAGAATTTTAAGTTTTCTGTTCCATGAATTACTTTTTGTCTCTGCAATCCACATTTTGGACTCATGATTACCAAATGCGTCTTACGTTTTCTAAGTTCTGATCTTTTATTTGATTATATGTTTATTTTTAATGTGAGTTCTGGAGTTCTTCCTGTATGTGGAAATTCAGTGCTCTGTCAGCTACATAAGCATATGTGATATTTATTAAGGATTGGCTAGAGTATAGTTGCATGAGTATGACAATCATGCGAAGGAAACAATAAAACTAACGTGAGATGTTTTAGTTCACAGGAATCAGATATTTGGAGCTAAGAGCCATTAACAGCTTATCTATTTTTAATATTTTTATGTTGTTTTATATCATTGTACTTTTCTATGTGCAGCATATGTAAACCTTGAATGCATTTGTCAATAATGACCAAAGAGACAAGCTTAGTGTTTTTCTGCAATAATACTCTTAAATTCAAGTTCACTAACCTAATTTTGAAAATTGTAAGTTGCCAGTTTAACAAACAGAAAGCTTGGTTCTTCAATTTTTTTCAATAATATTCTGAGTGAATAGTACTTAAAAATCACTTAGTTTCAAACTTCTATGTAAAAGAAGCTGAAAGATACATTACAAGATTGGATTTTTTTTTATGTCCACACCTGCATATTGAGATCTGTTAGGGAGATTGCAGGGTCTCTTGGAAACCCTGTTTTATTTGTTTCTATTTCAGTATTTACATATGACCTAATTACCTTTCATTGTAAATCCACCCATGGGTACGGGTAACACAGTGATATCAGTATATGCAGATGAATAATACAGAGTGTTTACTAAATCCAAGTTTGTTTTAGCCAGATTATATCATATATGAACTCTCTTGGTTCCAAGGCTGATTGATATCATTTTGTTTTTAGTTACTAGGAGAACCTGGAACTGGTGGATCATCCACACCATCGATGGTTGGTGCTGTTAAAAAATGGCAAAAGTCTGACCCTCAGAAATCCCTGGACACATGGAGAAGATTGTCAGAGGCAAATTCAGCATTGGAAATGCAACTAAACTTGTTAAGCAAATTAGCAAAGGAACAATGGAATGCATATAAATCTGTGATTGACAGCTGCAGCATGCTAAGATCTGACAAGGTATTTCTTTGAGATCAACTATTAGTAATTTTCAAGTCAGAATATTTATGCTTATGCAACCAAAGTAAAATGATTGACAATTCTTACTGTTTAACTCAAATAACTTAAACATTGTGTGCCACTTAGGTATTCTTTGCATTGGATCACACACTTCTTTTTGACTGTTTTCCATGTAGTACGTCTTTATTGATTATAAATATACATTTATTGCTTTGATGGTTTTGGAAGAGAGATGGCATTCAACTGTTTCTCTGTCAGCTAGTGAAACTCCAGAGTTTGATTCTGGCCGGATGTGAAGTTGGAACTAACTTGAAAATTTTAACTTCTTTATTGTACCTCTTGGCATCCTTTCATACTTCATATGACCTTATTGCCTGAGAATTAAGAACCTCATAGTTGACAGTAAACTCAAATCTCATAATTATGGAATGATAAAATAATTATGTGGCCCAACTTTAATGGTCAGTTTGGTAACACTTAAAAATGGAGTATGAGCAATTCGTAAATGAGATTGATATAAAAATTATATTGGAAACACATCCATTAATTTTTCACCCCCAACTTGAAGGACGTTCCAAACTGACCCTTTTAAGGGGTGAGAATTGAAGGTGTCCTTTATCATTTGCACGGAGAGAAGGAGGAGCAATTAAAATAGGTTACTCATAACTTCGTGTGCCCAGAAATTAAATTTAATATTGTATTATCGGGAAGCACCCATGTGGGATCATTCTACAATCCATGTTAATTTAATATGAAGTTCTGTAGTCATTGTGGCCTGGATTTCGGTTTCAGGTTGTAAACTTAACAATTTCTGATATGATTTTCTTGAGATTTTTTTTTTTTTTTCAGTCAAGTTCTAGGGATTTTTCCTATATTGCGAGATTTCTTCTTTCATGTTGATGTTTGAACTTTGAAATTCAAATTGCTTGATCAGTGGATAGAACAAGCTTCAGAACCAAACAAGGAAGCAATTATTAAAGCACTGCTAGGAGCAAAAGAAGCCATGCTGGGGATTAGATATCGTATGAGCCAAATGGGGGAGGCTGCAGGTGTTCCAGTAAGTTCATGAACTAATTGAGCACTTATTTTTATGGTTCATATGATGGCGATTTTGATTATACAAATATATCTTGGTGGAATATACATTACCCTTGTTTTGTTTTCATTTTGTTTTTTTTTTTTTGGTTTGAAATTTAGTGATTTTGCTTTTTCCATTAACACCTCTTTCGGTACTACTACATCTCTCATCTTCCTATGGAATAAGAATGATCGTGAAGCTAAGTTGCACAATTTACTTGCAAATAATATATGTCATCCCAGTGATCCATAGGAAAGGATTAAGGTTGGATTGAGTTCCATAGTGGTTAGTCCACTTGCTATCTGCATATTCCACAGAAAGAGGTAAACAGGGTTAGTGTCTTGGATTCGGTATCGATAAAATGCACATGGTAAAATAAAAAGATAGCATGCATTGCCAATTTGCCATAAAACGCTGTCAATCAAGAACTGAAAGAAATTCCTTATCAAGATTTCTTGCACCACCAAGTGATTACTCCTGTTGTCTTAAAAAGTACAATTTACTACCTATAAACCTGCTGCAGGGAGTTAACTTGTTCATGTTAGCTGACTCTGCTTTTGTTTCTTTTCGTTGTGGGTTCTTGTTTTAGGCATTCTTCTCCAGTTCAACAAAAAAAAGGAACCATTTATGTGTTTCATCTAACATCTTAAGATTTTGGTATAGTTGATCCATGACAACAATTTTACCTATAAACTTGCTATGGGGCCAATGTCTTAGAAATCTGGAGTGCCACAACTGTGGTTCGGTTAAAATAGAGTTGCTTTGTTTCAACATCTTATGAACCCCTTGTATCAATCAGAAGATTGATGTTTAATGGATTAGATACGATTTAGACTGTGTTTATGGACCATAATTGCTATATTTACTTGCTGTTCAGCTTTTATAAATTGAAATGTAGTCAGAGGTTTTGTATTAGAAACTCGTTTATCTGATGGATTCATCATTTAAAAAATTTGACAATTTATGACTTCAATGTATACAGATTGAACCAGAATCACAAACACAACTTTTAGATGCTACAGTGAACTTGGAAGGAGTATTGTTGGCTGGAGTGCCAGGGGCAGGAGGATTTGATGCAGTCTTTGCTGTTACCTTGGGAGATTCGAGCAGCAATGTGACAAAAATATGGAGTTCACTCAATGTCCTTGCCTTGTTGGTTAAAGAAGATCCTTGTGGCGTTTGTTTAGAAAAGGCTGACCCACGAACCAATGAAATCACATCAGCTGTGTCTTCAATTCATATTCAATAAGTCCATTTCCATCAATTAAAATTTGTATGTCACCACAAAATAGTTCGGCGGACTGTGGCTTCACTAGGTATTAGTGTTTGCTTCCTTTTTTTTTTTTTTTCAATTGCGGGGGAAAATGAGTGAAAGATTGAAAGTAAGCTTTAATGGTTATAGTTTTTTTTCCTTCAAGTGAAGCCCCCTCCAATTATTCGTGTTTTGTAAACGAGCAGGAGATTCTTTGAATCTAGTTTCCTATAGCCTAGTCAGAACAGAAGAAAACATCAAAATTTCAGATTTGTTGTGTAACATCTTCCGTGCTTGTTCAGATGTACCTACTTTAATACAACTGGTCGAGAGAATACGTTAAATAACTTAGCTAAAACTTTCCTCGCAACTTTGGTTTCTTTCCCCTCATATGTCTGACATGTACTGCGTGTGATGTAATAGCAATATCATTGGCCTGACACGAACCAGACCCCGAAGACCTATAGGAGGTATGGGTTTGAGATAAGCAATTTCTCAACGGATGGCTTCAGCCTATAGGAGGACCATTAGCGGTCCTAAAAAGGTAATATTTGCAGATGAAATGAAAATTAGTAAATTACAATTTTACAACTCACTAAAAGAAAATTTTCCGTAAATAGGAGGTATGGGTTTGAGATAAGCAAATCCCCAATGGATAGGTTTGTAATAATAGCTTCTATCACGGAACTATGAGCTATATAGACACAATGACAGTCTGAATTTTGAGCAATGTTAGCATACAACTTACAAGAAAAATAGATTATGGTACTTGCTATAAATAGGATGACAAATTCCTTGACTGGCAATTCAGAAGATATTGCGAAATAACATTCACCATAGCGTGATAGAACTATACAATTTAATATGTAATAATGCTCATAAATATGCACACTCTAAACATCACGTACGAAGTAGGAACTCATCAAGGAAAGAAGGCCAACATTGCACAGATGAGATCAGCTATCCAAGTTCTAGCAGCTAGGAACTCATCAAAGATAATTAACGATAAATGATTAAAAAAAATTCCTCACCAGGTACGCATTCTGATACTACATTTCCACAATAATGAATACAAAGGTACTTCTCTCATAATTCTGCTAGCACTTGATTCACATTTGTTGATTTAACAAGACTGATTGATGGTTCGTGTTTCTCATCTCTAGCAAGGAACTGGACTCCTGTAGGAAATGGCCACAACCTTGAGACAGATTATTCATCCATTCAGATTAGGATATTCATTGTCTACCCTAAAACTGCCACACTCAGCCAGAGCTTTTGCATTGAGCTCCCTACCATATTTCCAGACATAATTTAGACCCACAAGAAGCTCAGTAATTACTTCTTCTGTCTTTTCTTGATTTGCAAAGTAAAGGGTCTGTACTAGCAGCACGTTTGTCCGGGAAATAAAGCTCTGCTGTTCATAACTTCTCTCAGACTGCCATCTTATCATGTTATGAGCAAGTGGTGCCAGCCATTCAAGTATGCTTGACATTGCTTCATTCCATTCTTCTGCTAGACTTGGGTCATAGATTGATGATGATGATGATGATGCCAGGGTCTTGGTATATGGTTTTAGCTTGGCCTTAAGGGAAGCTCTCACACGTCTTGGTAACATGTTATACAGGTCATCTCTTGCATCCAGACCAATCAAGTGTGAAGAAGCTGCTAGCTTCTCAATCACAATGATAACATTTGCATAGTGCAGTGCTAGAGCAGCAGCACCAAGGGTTTCAGGTGGAGGATTAAATAGCTTGCAAAGAGGTTTGAAGACTGATTGAGTATGATGAACTACTTTTCCAGGACCAAGAGGGTTTGAATTAATATCTTTGAGATTCTGCGTTCCATAATGAACACCATTTGCACTTGACTGGCAGTCAGTGAATATGGAACTGTCCCAAGCCATACAACCTTTGAAAGGTCCTACTTGGGTCAGTCGACTGGATCTTGTGCTAGTTTCCTTCCCACTTATGGCAGCAGAGTGTCCATAAAACTTCCAAATCTTACTCTTTTTTTTTCTTCCGGTAACTGGGACTGATGGATTGAATTTCCTTCCAAGAGGACCTGAGTAAAAATTGACGTTTGTTGAATGCTTTTCTAAAATGGGGCCTGACTTCGTGGATGAGTCACCAAGAGGACCTGAATGAGAAATGCTTGTTTTATTTGTTGTTTGACCAATTGGGCCTGATCTAGCAGTAATAGCATTAAGGGGTCCTGAAGAAAACCTGGGAATATTATTCTGTGATGGTTGGTATGAAGATTGCAATATTGTAGAAACCGATTGACTTCTGTAAATGAAATCCGAATTCAAGACACTTGAATTAGTGGTTCTGCCAACATCCACCATCTCTGTAAGTCCAAATACATGGTTGATCTTGCAGAATATTGTGAATAAGGATCTTGCTAAAAGAAGTATTGTGTAATCATATGTCCTGTTCCACAAAGAAATATCCTGTAAGTGCTTCACCTCCATCCTCTTCCATGCAACCTTCTTCTGATACTCCATTAAAGTTACACCATCTGACTCACCATTAGCCTTCACTCTTGTAAAAGTTTGCTCAAGATCAGCAAGCACTTCCATCTCTTGATACAAACTTGCATTAGTTGATATAAACTTTTCCATCCTTTTAATCTTCTTTTCCATTTTCTTGCCAGTGAATTCCCACCCATATGGATCACTTCCCGTAGTGATAAACTCGTAAAAGGCATTCCCAAAACCTTTGAAAATTGGATCACTGCATTTCTTAGCAAGCCTAGCCACAGACTCAGCCACATGTGCCATATTCTCAAGTATCTCCAAACAGATCAAACGTTCAATGAAATGATCATCATCTGAGACAAGCTTTCTTATGCCCACTGAATTTGTGATTTCCTCCCTGAATCTAACAATCTGTTTATCACTCAAAGACTGCCATAAATTAACTAGCTTGGACATCAAGCTTGCTATTTCAAATGCTAATACTTCAATGACCACCTTCTCAGAATTAGCATCATGCTTCCGAGGAGCCTTCCACAGACTACGAAACCATGATTCTGCAACCATTGCTAATATAGGAATGGAGAAAACCTATACTCTTGACAAATCCAGTGCCATAGCTCTGTAATACTCAGCAAATAAAATACAAAATGAGATTGTTAAAACAGTAATTAATTATCTCATACACATTTCAGATAAATTTCAGCCTGTATAAAAATATTTCATATGTTCAGGTAAATATCTCAAATGTAACCAAAGAAGCTATTAAACACTATTTGTAAGTTGCATGAAAGCAAAGAAAATCATTTGCTACTTGAGAAAAAAAACATATGCATTATATCTTTTTCTTACCTTCTTTCGTTTACTATTCTGTCCCACACTAATAGAAGGAGAATGAGTGGGGTTGACTGTTTGAGCTTGCAGTAATTCACTTTGGTCTAGTGCATACTGGTTTGGTGCTCTTATTTCTGCCTGCTACACAGCATCATACACTTACAGTCATGCCAAGCTATTGCTAGTGTTTTAATTTCAAAACTAGAATATATTATCTTCTTTTGCTTCACATGTTTCAAGTATAAAAATACATCACTTGGGAAATTGAATGCATTTGTTTCCTTTTTTCTACCCAGCCTATCTTTCTTCCCCTTGCTTACATATGGCTCAAATTTATTCCACATATTAGGCATTTTGAGAGAATGGATAGATAAGGCTCAGGTAAATATTCTTTATGTTTTACATGCTTTGTCAAGGCATACAATTCTAACAGATGTACTAATTCCTTGCATCAAATCATCAACAGTAAACCAGTGTGAAGTGGCTCTCTTACCTCTGAAAAATTAACATATATTCCAGTAAAAGAAAAAATAATGTTTATATTCCCCCTTGTTGCTCTTTTTGGTGTTTGTCCTGGCCCTTGTAGTTTCTGATGGATAGAAATGCTTCATTAAGAAGCAACTAGGGAATATAACTTTTCAATTATTTCAGGTAAATACTGCTGAAGAACATATACTGGAAAAAAAAAATGCATACATAAACCTAAATATCGATCCTATTCCCTGTCTACTCATTCATTAAATCAAGAGTTAACTAAAATTCAAAGCTAAAAGGGACTACATTTTTTTTCTGAGCAAATGGTTTCATACCAATAATTTACACTGCAATTAAAAATCCATAATTAAACCCAAATCCTACCAGCAAACCCAGACTCCAATACCTTTAATTTTTATACTCCATGATAAAAAAAAATAGAAAAAAAGAAGAAAAAAAAGCTCAAATTTAGATACTTTTTTGTCAACTTTACATCACTTCACCATCTTGTTTGCTTATATGTGCAAAAAACTATAGCAGTCAAAGCTCAAATCTTTAACACCACAGAGTGATTGCAGCAAAAGTGAAGCACCCAAATGGTAGAATCAGTAGAAGAAAATGAGCATGATGAAGTACAATTGAAGAACACAGAGAAAACCAGAAACTCACCGATCACAAAAAAGAAGAATCAGCCCGTGAATCATTGAGGAACTGAGAGAAGAGAGAGAGAGAGAAGGTGCAGTGTTAGGAAATAAGGTGCACATGGAATGGAAACAAAGCAGAAACTGAGATACAGAGAGAAAGCGAGTGAAACCAATGACCCCCCAAAAATAAATATTTTATTTCAAATTTAAATATTCAATAAAATCAATATTTCAGTATTTCACAACTCATTCATAATACACCATCATATCTCTTTATCATGTTTAGGAAAATAATAACATCATTTTTAAGATTAATTTTAAATATATAAAAATCCCAATTTCTATTTAAAAATATTTATCATATATTAAAGTATATAATAGATATCTTTAATGAAGGTTTATTACTTTTGTATGTCTAAAATTAGTTATAAATCCAAGCATTAACAGAATTATATTTTCTTAAGTTGTTACTATTTTTTATATGTTGAAAACTTAAAGTGCTTTTATGGTTAGATCTTTAAAAGGTTGTATGTAGTTAGTTTAGTAATATGGTCATTTTTTCTTGAAGCTCAATTTTGTTCACTTCTAGTTTGCTCTTATGTAAATATACAAAAAAAAAAAAAACAGTAATATGTTTGATTATTTTTTATATGCATAATTGAAAAATTCTGTTCAATATAAATAATGAAAGACTGGAGTATAGTGAGTAGAATGTGATTTTTTTTGTTACTAGTGTGTGATTTTCTTTGAATGACCAATGCGAAATATAATTTGTCTGTGATATAATAATTTATTATATCAAGTTAAAATACGAATGTAAATTATTATATGGAATTTGAAATTTTAGATTCTTGTTGTTAAAAAATAAGTGGTCACGTATGCGTTAAAAAAATTAAAATAAAATTCATTGTTATTTACATAAAGTTTCTGAAGAAAAAAGTATATTCAACGGCAATAATAGAGTTTGTTTTAATCATCAAAAGATTTTTTTTATCGCAAAATGGTTCAAATTCTGCATAAAATATTAAGGTTTATTTATATGATTCCATTTAATAATAAAAATATTACTTAATACTTCTTTCATCTTATATTATTATCTCTTATGTAACCAAAAAAATATCATTTGTCTCTTGAGATATACAATTAAAATGTTGTTACAAATTAATTTAATCGTTTAAGTGAGACATTAATAGATTAGGGTGTTATTAACAAAATTAAATTTTTAATCTTTTAAAATGACAAAATATTTTGAAAAAATAGACAAAAGAAGTAATAAATCTATATAGTACTGCTATCTATTTATATTCATTATATAGCTCTCTTTGAGCCACAACAGAAAATTCTTGCTTTGAAAAAAATGTGCCTCATAAAGTACAATTTTACATTGACATTAGTGAAAATGTCATTTGCTTGAAAAAACAAACAGGACAATAATTAATCTTTTAAAATTAAATTGATGTTTCAACAAATTTTGAAAGACGACCAAACCAAGAGTTCGCCCTGAAGTTTAATCTTTCAATGTCTTTTAATTAATTTACTGTCTCAAATTTGAACTTATTAAAATTTTCTAGAGTCAGTAAAATGCTAAATTTGTCGGAAGGTTGGGAAAAGTAAAAATATTGTAAAATGGTTAACTTTAACATTAAAAAAATGTCTACTTGATTACCGAGCGGAACTGAAAATTTCTTTATTACAACGATAAACAAATCATCATTGAGTAGATTCGCATTTCTTGCTTTGGACATACTTTTTAAAGAAATAAGAACAACAAATCATTCAATATGTACAAAAGGCTTCTTTGTCCACGAGCTTGTACCATATATTTGGTAGTAATTTTAGCTTCTAGAATTATAATGTGATGATGATGTTTGAGGATTGGTTCTTACTAGTTACTAACCCATTTTCTTCACCTGCTTCTCCTTTATCATTAAAAAATAATCTGTAGTACTATATGCTAGTATTCAATTTTTTTATATAATTAGAAATACGATTTAGCTGAAAGATTTTGTTCAATTTAATGCCACATTAAAGAGGGGTGTCACAAAGCATATGACAAAAAAATATTGATAAAAATTCAATTTGGCTCCGCAACAAAGGGAGAGAGTCCCGTCACAATCATTAATGGAAACTACGCGGAAACGTAGTCTTTTACCAAAATACCCCTTCTTCCTTTACTCCGCTTTTAAAGACCCGGATCCGATATTGCCAAAAAAGCTGCGTTTGCAACCCGTGCTTTTTTGCCCGACCCGAAATGCAACGGCCATGTTTGGTTTGGTGAGAATGAAAAGAATGTTTGGTACGTGGTTGTGATCATCTTTGCATCTTTTTAGTAAACTCTTTTTGAGTCTGACTAATCAACGGATAACTTTTTTTCCTGAAAAAGTTCTGGCTTTACAAAGTATTATTAAAACATCATATTTATAATTCATTTGTCACACTTTAAGCAATTGAATTCATTTAAAAGAAGACTTATTATTATTATTATTATTATACCATGCGTGTGATTGGGGCTGCTAGAATTGCTTGATGATGTCAACCTTTATATCTTATATCAATCGGGTGTGTAAAAAGCAAAAAGTTAGCATAAAGGTGCATGTAAAATGAATAACTAAGCATACTAAAAATAAAAGAGATTAATTTATTGTTGAAAATGATAAGATTCAATACTAAGTTTGGATTAACTTATTTTAATGTTAGATATTTATAATTTTTTAAAATAGGATTTCTTTTAAAATAATTATTTTTGAACACGCACGCTACTAAGTGACACGGTAATAATATTTCTTTAGGCAATTGGGGAACTGAGCTGGGGTGATGTCTCTCCGTGTCGTTATCTCCTATTTATTGAGTAACTTATTTTGGATTTTTAAAGTAATTTTCAATATGAGTGTGTTAAAGGCAGAATATATCTAAAGGAAGCTATTGAAATTAAAGAGTAAAGAGTTTACTTTGGATAATTTTTGTATAAATTTATTGGCTTAAATTTCATAGTCATCGTCCTAAAAAAATAGTTGACAATATTTTTTACATGCACAAATCAAAGTCAAAATTATATATTTAAGGAAGTTAAGTTTGTTTCACTCAAATTAACACCCAGTAGTTGCTTATTGAGTTAGACAATACTATATTACTAATCCTATATGATACATTTTTAGCTTGTATTTTTAATGAGTGCTTGTAATGATTATCCTACAGCTGTATGATGACAATGTTTGATTAGATTTGACTAACTAGGTGGAGTATTTAGCACAAGTTTTTCTTGGCATTTGCTTTTGGAATTTCCCTTTGTTTTAATACTAGATTAGATTAACAACCATGTAGTTTATGAATTTATAGAAATAATAAAAAATATTTTTAAATATAAGATAACTAAAAAAATGTTTATCGTAAATTTTAGTTCTGCATCTTATATTTATCGTAATAAAATATAATACTAATAGTAAGTTCTTTTCCCAATATATTACATTATTACGAACTTAAGATAAAAAAAATAAAATTATATATTAATATTTATATTCTAATACAAAAATGATTAATCCCCTTTGACTATTAAAAAATAAATAAAAACTTATATTATAAAAACGTCATTAACAGAATTTTTGTTGATAAATTAACTGTATCACTTTATTTTACCTCACACTCGTGTAAATGAAACGTTTGAGAAATTGAAGAGTGGATTCAAAGTGCAAAGATTTTAATTTTCTTTTCTTCATCATTAATTGTGTACCAAACTAATTTAAATTTGTAAGGATCCATTAATGCATGTAAAAAAAATATTTTCTATGATTTAGGCTAAACCAAACACTTCTTATTACTCCAAACACAATCTTAAGATATACTTAAAAGCAATATTAAGACGCTAATGCAAATATAAATATTATTACACACGGTTGAAGACAACGGGTTCTGTTCTCGCAAAAATCCTAACCATCGTTCATTTCTAATTCAAAACAGAAATGAAATACTATAAGACTAGCAATATTGACTCATTGTCAACTTGTCATCCCAATTTCGAAGAAGGTGAAATTGTTTAAAACTTGTTGATCATTACATTTTAAATTTAATTATACTGTTTTTGAGACTCCTTTTAACAGAAGACTCGAAGAAAAGCTAACAAGTACAATGTGTAAAAACATATGGTAAAGTTAACTAATCCGTTCACATTGACTACATGTCAAAAGAAAAACACCTACCCTAACCTTTACCGTTTAAAAAAGATGTAAACACACCTAACTGCATTCTGTTTTTTTGCTTGTCATTTGCCAATAAAATACTAATTGCAATGCATCATTACCTAAACGGCTAAACATATAGCTTCAGTAGAACTTTCAAAGTGCTTCCGGAAAACGTAAATCTGCAGGACCTGGGCCCAATATCCCTTTTTGTTCGCTTATTTTGCCCAGCCCAATAGCAGGTTCTACTACATGCCCATTTATCACTTCATCATCTCGCCAAATGGTTACCTGCTAGAAGAATAACATACATAATTAAGGACTGTAAATGCATCCCATAAAAAACAAAAATAAAAAAGTATGGATGCAAAATCATGTTATATTTTAATCATGAAACCATTGAAAAGAATATTTTGGCAAAGCAAAATCCAAGAGGCAGAAGTATTTCCATATAATTAGTACTGTATATAATAGAAAGTTGGCCATGTGCCCATGCAGATGAGAAGCAATTTAGGAATTGTCAGCTTGGAAAAAACAAACTCATTTGCTTAAAGAAAGTAAGTTCTGACTGTACATGAAAGCGTAAGGTAGCTAAAGATCACCTTTTTGATTATACCAATAATGACTTTTTTTTTAAGTCTCAAATGTACCACTTTCAAAAGAACTTTCCCAATATAGTTTAATTTTGCCAAAAAATTATCACTTTTGATTTGGTACTCTTTTTACCTCTATTACTGACTCGTCCATATGCTGGAAATAAACAAAGTAGTGTGTCATGCAGCACGTGAATAACAGAAAAATTATTATTTTTTAATTCCTATAATCAAATATTATTTTGACTTTTCTTTTTCTTAAATTTCAAGAATCGTCATTTTGTTCTCAAATCTTCATAAATTGAATCAACTAAACCATTTTAACCAAAACGTCATACTTATTCAAATTCAAAAAACCTCAGTTTTCTCCTCTTCAACAGTCCCTAAAATCGTATTCTACAAAGTTATCTACAAATTTTAGACAACCCTTTCAAACCCTATTTTAGGGCAAATCTGTTATATACCCACAATTATTTGAGTAGAAAATACAAGTTTGAGGGCGTCGCGTAGAGAAAAAGTAACATTGTAACAATTGAAAAAATTGGGAGATTAAATTCAAACAAAAAAAGTTATTGGAAATGTAAAATCACACATTGATCACAATAGAAAAAATAAATATATAATTAAAAAAATTCATTCATTTTAAAAATTTAATTATTTTTTCATTTCCTTTAAACCGATTTTTCTTGCAAATATGGTAAAAATATTAAACCTGAGTCCTGAACCAAATTATGAAAATTAAATTCTCATGTCCACCGTGAAAACCGCCTATTAGGTTAGGTATGGGTAGGTCCATCTGTGAAAACCCCTCATCTAACGGTCAGTACTCAGTAGTATTACCCTGGAACAAGAATTTTTCTTCTGTCCAGTGTAATGAAGTCGGAGCTTAATTTGATTACCAGACATAGCAAGCTTTCTAAAATTAAATTTTCTAAACAAAATCTTTCGGTGGTCTGCATGATGGACGACACTATCTTCTAACAGAATGTTATACCAGCAAGTTATAGGACTCGTAAGTGATGATAGAATTAAAAAGAAACAAAGGCACATAACACATTCTAGGAAATAAAATCAAAATTGATCATAGTAAAATGGTAAATCAAGGTAAAATAGTCTATAATATATATTAATTACCTCATCAAGATTATAACTAACATCTGGCAATAACGGAGTAGGAATCGGGGGTGCAATTTCCGGGTCAGGTTTTTGAAATATAAACGTGGTGTAGAGACCTGTGTTGGAGTGGAAAGTACAGTATCAGAGTATCTTCATAAATAATAGGTGATAGTGAAACCAAGAAACTTATAAACAATAACATGATATAAAAAAAATATTAGCACATCACCTAGTGCATCATATGAACGAGGAAGAAGTCTCCCCCTAGGATCCAAGAGGTTTGGAACATAGTGTGTTAACAGGCCTGCTAATTGTGCTCTTACGGAAACAATCACAAAAATTAAATTCAATAAATAGTATTTCAAACTCCAAAACTGCTAATAACAAACAATATATTTTAAGGATTTGGGAGGATCAGTGCCCTACAGAGAATGCAAAACTAACCTGTTGTCATCATAAAACTCGGTCAAATTTTGAATCTCCACGTACTCAAGACCAGCTTCCCTGGCCAACCTGAGTTTTAAGAAAGCAAACACAGTAGTTTTTGTCAGGTTAGATTTTTAAAAAATTCATAATTGAAGATATGAGGAATGAACCAAACAAGTACATTAAGTTATAATCATTCTTGTTCTTTCAATGTTCTAATTTTACATTCATGGTGGAACAAAGTCAATTATGGTGTGTTTGGTTTGGAATTTCTATTTGACTGAAAGTTTACACAAAAATATAATAAAAAAATTGGCAATCAGCCTTTTCCTTTTTAAATCAGGTTTATTACGTAATATCAGAGAGCAGAATCAACAGAGCACATTGGCACCAACCAACACAACAAACAATTCACAGTCTTTCATCTTGAGTTATGAAATAAGATGAAAACCTGATGAAACTTGGAAAATGAACCAAGCAATAGGTTTCAGCAGAGACATCATTAGCAAATTTTAGCTGGTATTTCTTTCCAAATAAAGGAAACCTGGAAATGTTGAACAGATTCAAATTAATAACAAGAAGATTTTAACTAAAATAACCAAAGAAAAGAATAAGCAACACGCAGTTGATCGATTATAGGGATATGTACTTTTCTTCTTCAACTTCAAAAGTAATCATGTAATTCTCTGTCCGGATGCAGTTGGGAACAATGTTTGGCTTCATGCTGCTGCTTTTGTTGTGATAGGCTTCAACATTCCTCTGGTACTTGGCCCTACATGACTACCATGTTAACTTCATCCAGTATATTTGTGTATAACAATCTCATGCAGACTTTATATAAATGCTCAGAAAAGCAATAATGAAGAAAAAAGCCAATAGGATTCAAGTTCATAAATAATGTAATGAATACAATCCGTATATAGAAAATAAATAAAAACAATTGCAAGTAGGATGATGAACAAAATTGTCCAACCAAAATAAGATCATTCATGATCTAATTATAGACTTTTTATGTAGATTTCATCTGAAACCACTAAGCTATTCTTTTACCTTCTTTTTTTCTCTCTACTAGACAGAAAGGAATCAACCACATTATAAATATAAATGCATTGGGCTTGAAACTACCTAAACATTAACAAATAAAGAACAGAGTGAAAGAAGATGGAGAAATTAAAGACATGGGTGCACTGATTAATAGGAAATAGGATATTCTAATATTAAGCAGGCTTAAATATGTTTAAGGTCCCTAATAAATGACCAAATTTTGTTTTGGGTCCCTCATAAAATTTTTCATTGTTGAGTCCTTGATATATTAAAACTTTTGTTTTGTGTTTCTGTCATCAATTAAGTGATGACGTGGCACCATCACAACCATTGATAGTATTGGGGAGATCAATTTGTAAGGTAACACATCATCACTTAATTGATGGTAGGGACTCAACAAAAATTTCAATATATCTGGGACTAGGGGTGTTCAAAAACACTGGTTTGGATTGAACTGGATTGTAACCGAACCTAAACCGAATTAGTTTTTTCCCGAACTAGTTCAAGAAAAAATGAGTGCATTATTTTATAAAATCAATTCGATTAACCAAATTGTTTCTAAAAAATCAATTCGGTTAACCGAACTGGTTTTTATTTAAATATTTTTTAATTTGAAAAAAATAGTTCAAAAACTAGTTCCAAAACCAGTTCGAAATTGGTTCGGCTCTTAGAACCAGTTTAAAACTAGTTCAGTTCAAAACCAGTCTTTTCAAACCAATTCAGTTTTGAACCAGTTTCTAAATCAGTTTGACTATTTTGATATAAAATCGAACTGGTTAAAACAGTTCAAAACCAATTCAGTTTGATTTTTTTATTGAACTAGTTTTTGCACACCCCTACCGGGGACTCAAAATAACGAAAAAATTTATTAGGGACAAAACAAAATTCGATCTTAAACATATTTAAACTTATTAAATACAATATCAAGAATAATAGACATAATCTCATGTAATCTCACAGAAACAAAAAACATAACCTAACTAAAAGACATATTTCAGAAAACTCACACCTAGAAAAGAATCACAATGTCAGTAGAAGCAGTATTATCCAGTTAAGAGGAACAGTTCAAGAGATGAAGCTGAAAAAGAGGGGCAATGTACATGCACATCTTTAAGCATCCCAGGGCACTGTTTTCAGAATAACATATATTTTTGCTGGCAGTGACATCTAAGAGCCCACAAATCAGGGTAAATCCTTCCATTTTTTAATGTGAAGAAATAACTCTGTGACATCATCATCAAAATGGTTAATTCGAACTGGAACAAAAAAGTGGTTCCAAATGGGTAAACCCTTAATTAAATCTACAAAAAAATTAATTTGGCACTATAAATCAAATGAATTTTCTTCCATCAATAGAGCAAATAAAAAAGAATACAACAGAGAGAGACTGCATGCAAGAATAATAGGCCTCTGAGAACTCTCATACCATATGGTAGATGAGTCAGGAGTAATACCAAGAAAATAACCCCCAGGTTTCAGCAGAGAAGACACATTATGCAGCAGTTTCCGTGCTTTCTCTTCAGTCTCAAAACACAACTGCATTAGAGATGCTAATCAGAAGAGGACCAACAAGCAAATCTTAGAGGATTAACTAAAACACAAAATTGACAGAGCTAATGCCTGCAAATTTTGCAACCACCAAAGTATTATATTTCAAAAGGACCTGAGCCTCTAACTAGGTTTACTTATCCTATTTTTGAAAGAGATTTTATCATTAAAAAAATGAAAACAATGTGTTAGAAAATAAGATACCCTCAAAACAAGCTGAACAGCAACTATAGCTCCATGTAAATAAATATCCAAATAAATTAACAAACACAATGATTCAAAACATTACTACAAAGTGAATGTCAGACCTGCAAATGCTGCAAACAGCAGACAACATCAGTCATGTTGGTCTTCTCCTCCAAATGCGTTTCTATATTCTCCTGTAGTAAAACATGAAAACATAAATCAATGGTAATAATAGATATAATTCTGTTTACTTCAAAATTCAAGGTGGTCTAAGGCACTAGTGGTTTCAAGTTTCAACACCTTACAGCAAAGTGTGTGCCTTACTTGACAAAGGTTATAATATAAGAAAATAAAAAAATACTTGACTTTTTTAATTAGATTTGTCACACACGCACGCACGCACGCATATATATATATATATATATATATATATATATATATATATATATATATATATATATATATATATATATATATATATATATATATTCACCACTCGAGCATAACATTCATAGTAAAGTTTGGAAAGAAAGATCAAGATGTTCAATTCACAAAACCTAATACGCTTGTTGCTAAGAGTCTCATGAGCTATGAATAAGGAGTTAAAGGCATGGTTGATTCAGAGAGATAAAGGGTGTGGAGTCCTCCAAAAGAAACTCTATGAAAAATTGCATATATTGAAATATTAGATTGGTCACCGTGCAAGGGTCAAGCTCAAAGAACTCGGCAGTGTAGGATTTCCTGTGAGTCTCCCAAGTTTCTCGCATTTGGTCTATCCCAGACGAAGGCGCATCTACAGAAGCAGCAAAAATAGTTGATTGATGGGAATGAAAGGTGAGATTGAGAAGAAGAAAAAGGGAGTACCAATTCCAATATAGTGGCCAATTTGTGCGTGGGCCCATTTATCAGCGTCGGCATCTCCACAGTACAAGTCGCACACCTTGAATGAATGAGAGTGAGAATAAGAGCATGTACTTGCCAATTAAAAGGGAAAGAGCTATGACGAACCGTGGCGTAGGGGTGAACGAAGATGTTGATGAGAGCCATTTTGGCGAAATCATAGAGGCGCTGCTGTGTCGGTTGACTCATTCTTCCTCTTCTTCACACTACAACACTCCACCAACACCCTCGCCTATGACCACATTTCCACATTAAATTTTCCCCAAATAAACATTCCTCAAATTACAGTAAAAGAGTAAATACCCTATTTTACAATGATAATCACTCTTATAAAAAGAGGAGGACCATTACAATAGGTTATATTAGGATTGAGCATGGGTCGGGTTTAGCTCTAATTCGGACAATTTAGCTCAGTTCGATAAGTTACAAAGTAGGTTTATTTTTTTTCTTTGGGTTGGACGGTTACGGGTGGATTGATTGACTCTAAATGGATTGAGTCAATATTATACTTAAATTTTATTTTATTTTAAATTTTTAATTAATTTATTCATTTGGGTTGCATCTTGTCAAATTAAATTTTATCATTCAATTTTTTTTCTTTGTTGTTTAATGTCCATAAAATTTTTTATTTGGTTCTTTATTTGAAATTAAATGACCAAAAAATTAAAAATATAATAATAAATGAATGGATGAGCAAATGATGTTCGAATACAAATTGAATATGTAAAGCTTAGGAAAATTTTAAAAGCACCAAAATATTTGGCCTAGTAATGTACTACTCCCATCAACTATTACATGTCATAATAATAATTATATTTTGCATATTAACAACAATGATCAATTTGCATTTTCAGATTGCACGTAACATCTAATTTCAACTTTCAACTTTCGTAGTGGAGACTCTTCCTTCTATAAGACCAAAACTTCAATTTTCTTATTCACCTAACAAATGGTCATGTTGCATAAGTCATTAGGTTTATGTTTTTAATTAAATGAAATCTTCTAAATTTATACTTTATCCTTAAAAAAATTAAACATTTTGAGCTTTATTAACATCTTTGTTGGAGTAATTAAGGATAACACGCAGAAATTCAAAACACGATTTTAAATGCTTAATTAAGTTAAAGGTACCATGATTGTTAATATCACAAAAATATTTTTTATCACAATAATTACATGCTACAATTATATTTCTAACTTCATTTTTCAGGAAGCTTTGTGAAGTGGTCTCATGCATTAGAAACATTTTATAATTATTTTATGAATTAATTAACTTCTAGTCCTTCAAATTTTTCAAATTATAATTTTTAGTTCTTCCTAATTTATTCAATAACTTTTAGTTTTTTTATTTATTTTTATTACTGAAAATTAGTTTAAAATATATAAAAAATTAAAGACTACAAAATGGGAAAAAAAATCAGAAACTGAAAATGCTGATGAAAAATCAAACGGAAGACTATAATTTATTAAAAAAAACTTTTGAGAGAGTAAAAATTAAAATTTGAAAAAGTTGAGTAAAAAATTGACACACCGGCAGTACTAGTATTTTCTTAGAATAAAAAAGAAGGTGCAGTACAAAACATCCAGATAAGAGGATTCACTGAATCACACGTCCTTAGAAATATTAAAAAAAAAATCTAACTCAAACCCCAAAATAAACAACCATAGTCCGAAACTTGGATATCGTATCGAGGAGCTATGCCTATGGTCTCCCAGGAAGAAACCTTAGTGGAAGCGGCGCTCCGAGTTCTGAACACCGCCGACCCGTTCGAGAAGGCGCGACTCGGCGACTCGGTGGCTTCGCGGTGGCTCAATGGCGACATAGCAGAACCCTACGACCCTTCCGGCTCCGATCTCACGCTCCCTGATCGCCCCGCAAGACTATCCTCTGTCTGCACCGTTCTTCGTCCTCACCTTCTTCCAATCTTCAGTGTTCGGCGAAATGCTTCGTTGTGATTGAATAGAATAATAATAATAATAATGTGTTGGCAGGTGAAGTTGGTGGCGCCGAGCTTGATGCCGAAGCTGGGTAGAGCGGGCAGCTTGCAGAGCAGGATAGCCATTGTTCATAGCCTCACTCACACTGAAAGCTGGGCCATTGACTTGTCTTGGGTATTTATTTGTGGATTGCTAATTGCACCCTTTTAACTTTCCCTTGCATTCTAATGCTTTGCATGAAACACTTTATTTGAATTCATTGCAGATAAGGTAATGGAATGGATAAAAAATATAACCAAACAGGATAATAAATTGGAATAGAAGTATTCTTCTGTTGTTTATATATTTTGAAATGGAATGAAGGAGAGATTCCATTCCTTTCTTTTGGAAAAGGATAGAATCATAGAACAAAATGAGTTATAACTTTTTAATTTTAATATTTTCTTTATTTCTGGTATTTGATTTCAGATTTGGCTCCTCGAACGCAAGGAAGGGTAAAATAATTATCTCACCATTGATGAGAATATCAATATTTAAACACATACATATGTTTTCTCATTTTCTCGTTAACAGTTGGAATTACTTATTTAGTCATCTAAAATAAGTTGTTCACTTTGGAGGAACTGAGATCTTTCGATTTCAATCCCACAAATTTAATTTTCAGGGAGATAAAAGAAATGAAGAAGATAACAAAAATGAAAAAAGAAAGAAAGAAAACACACACACACACACACACAAATACTAGATTAGTGGTTTGTGAAGAAAAGAAGAGGAAATGTTTCCTTTGAGTGGATTTTTTTAGGGAAAATTACACTCACCTCTCCCAAGGTCTTCTCAAATGATACTCATTCCCCCTCTAGTTTTTAAACAAGCATTCGCCTCCCCTATTTGTTTAATCAAGTGACATAAACCCCCTTATTTTGTTTAATCAAGCGACACACATAGCGTGCAATATAACAGACATTACCTTGTTAATGGGAGATACCACAAGACTTATTTTACAACTTTGCATCTCATGATTTTCTATGTTGTATAAGCAAAACTATGCCATACACTCTTTGATTCTCAGCAGTTGTATGTATTATTTGTAATATGCTTGTTCTTTCTCTTTGTTTCTCTTGGTTTTCTTTCCTCCGTATGTTTTTTGTTATTTTGGGGGAAGACATTGGTATTCGGGCAATATAGATGAAGAAGAATACACAAATTTTGAAGGGTTATTCTTTGATGTTATGTTAGGGGAGGTGAGTTTTTTTTACAAACTAGAGGAGGTGTGAATGTCATTTAAGAAGACCTCAAGGTTGGTCAGTGTAATTTTCCTTTTTTTTTAACTTGCCTTACAGTGACTAAGATCGACAAGGTTAAAGGTAGAAATTTTCTGAAATAAGGGTTGGGTTTTGTGAATTTGTTTTGGGGTTTAATGGTGACTAGAAATGGAATGATGGTAGTGTCTGTGGTTCAGAGAATTGGGAAAGAGAGTTATCTATGATTAAGGCATAATTAGTAAAGATAAAATAGTCATTTCATAATTCAAAAGTTTTGGCCTTATCAAGTGCACTTTAAGTGGGGAAAAGAAAAACAGAGCTAAGTTATCAAATAGAATGAATCATGACCATCTTCTTCCATCCTTATTTTACAATGGAATAGCTTCTCTTTCCACTTCTTCTTCCTTTGTTTCACTTTCTACTATCAATTCAAACATAGCCTTATGATTCAGTTTCCTGCGAAATTATAAGAAAATAATAAAAAAGGGATTTGATCTTTCATATCCCTATAGGTTTTAGTTTATCTCTTTGATTGAGCTGTGTGGCTCAACAGAAATATTCTTTAAAAGGAGAGACATGACTAGGTGTACTCATGTAATCAAGTGGTGAAGGGAGAGGGAAGGGGGGAGAGGTCGCGGGTTCGAATCCCCCCGCTAACAAAAACTAACAATACTAACAATTAATATTTGTTGATAAAAAAAAGTGTCTAATGACAATTTAACTTTTGTAATCGGAGTCCCCCTAAAATTTTAGTTAACTGTGCTTCTAAATCTTAGTATTAGGATCACACACTCATCACTACTAGGGTATTGAACTAAATTTTATTTGGCCCTCCTTGTAGTGTGTCTTTTCATTCAATTCACATGCCACCCTAAACATTTATTGGCAAATATTTATATGTATAATGCATTTCATGCAGGATATAATAGCACGTTTTGGCAAGCAAGAGTCAATGCCTAGAGAGTTCTTTACAGATTTTGTGAAGGTGGCACAGGATGAAGGGCGACACTTCAGTCTTCTTGCTGCACGGCTTGAGGAGCTTGGTTCTTATTATGGAGCATTACCAGCTCATGATGGCCTTTGGGATTCTGCCACTGCTACTTCCAAGGATTTACTAGCACGATTAGCTGTTGAACACTGTGTCCACGAGGTGTGTCTTTGAGCCTTTTTGCTATTCTCATTTTTGGTTATTAATGGTTTTGCTTACTAATGCTTGATTCTTGGATTGTGTTCTTTTTCTTTTTTGTGTGGGATGGGTTGTGGACTTGTGGTATGCTATACTATAACAATCCTTGGAATATTTATGACTTTCACTAGCTTTGAATATTTTATATTCGCTTTTATTTTGCCATCTGTATAGTAGGCTGGACTGTTTAGAATTATTTTATTACTATTTTGTGGTGGGATGCCACTTGTTCCAAAGGACCTGCTGGAATTATTTTATTACACAGGCTTTAAACTACACCACATGGAGTGCTTATTTTAATGTGCCCCATGTAGCTGGTCCAAAACACTCAAAATTTCTTTGTTTTTGGCTTTCTTATTTTAATGGGTTATTCACATTTTCTTCATTATCTGCCTCCCTGAAGATAAAGAATTATTGTTTCTTTAATGAAATTGACTTTCTATGTTAATTTAATGAAATTAATATGAACCTTTTTTTTATGAAAATATAGCATTCCAATTTCATGGGTTGTGTTGCTAAGTCAAAAAGACAAAGTTGAGTGTAATTATTATATTATTTGTTTAAAAAGTTGTTTGCTGTTATTATAGTTGGAAAAATCTTGTGTGTGTGTGTGTGTGTATTTAATAAGATAAACTACTTGATTGTCAGGAAACTCTTATCTTCGGTTCCAGAGTTTTGTTTTCACAGTTTTGATGGCCTGAATTGCATCACTTGTTTACATTCAAATTGGTACTTCATACTATGTGCTGCATATCAAAATTTCCATTGGTTCTCAGTTCTCAAGTAACTGTTTTTCTTGGAGGTTTTCCAGTGTTATCATTCAAGTAGGGAAGAATACTACAATTTTTATAATAAAATTATAACAAGGTGAATTGCTACTGTAGTAAAACCCTTGCAATTAACTTCGTTCATGCTTAAGTAATCATAACATGTTCTTGTTGGTCAACTAGTGGGGATCCAACAATCCTGACAGAAAGGTAGTGGATTTGATTATTGTTTGTGGACTTTTAATAGTGGATCATTTTATTAGTACCATAATATTAATGGCTTGGGGAATATCTTGACCTCAGAGTAAGGCAACCGATATGATGGCCTGAATTGCATCACTTGTTTGCATTCAAATTAGTGCTTTATAATGTATATCAAAATTTCCATTGGTACTCATTTCTCAAGTAACTGATTTTCTAGGAGGTTTTGTAGTGATATCATTTGATGAGGGAAGAATACTACAATTTTATATTAAAACTAGTAGTGGGACCTGTGCATTGCACAGTTTTATAAAAACAAAGAGGAAGAGAGGGTAAAAATGTGAGTAAAATAGAAAAAGAAAAATAACTTGAAAAACTGTCCATCCAACAAGTGGCAACCACTGGACTGTGTTTATATTAGTATAGCTTATAACATGTTAAATTGCTACTGTAGTAAAACCCTTGCAATTAACTTCATTCGTGCTTAAGTGATTGTAACATGTTCTTGTGGGTCAACTAGTAGGGATCCCACAATCCTCACAAAAAGTCTTGGATTATTGTTTGTGGACTTTTAATAGTAGATCATCTGTTATTACCACTGTAAGGCTTGGGGCATATATTGACCTCAGAGTGAGGCAAACTCCCTGCCTCTAAAATCTAAACATCTATGCATTCCAAGAAAAGAATGTTTATTTTGATGCATTGTCAATCACATGATTCTACATTACATTAACATTGTGCTATTGATTGTATCTAAATGTTCCCTCTGGTTGAGTATGAAAACAGGCCAGAGGACTTGATGTGGTGCCTACAACAATCTTACGATTCCGCAACAACGGTGATAACACTACGGCAGATTTACTAGAAAGTGTAGTTTATCCAGAAGAGATTACTCATTGTGCTGCTGGAGTGAAGTGGTTCAAGTATCTATGTGAGAGGTCTAGAAATCCAGCCTCAGAGCAAGAAGAAGAAAGTGGAAGTGGAAGTAGAACAGAGGAGCATGAAGCGATAGCAAAGTTTCATGCAATAGTGAGGGCATATTTTAGAGGACCTTTAAAACCACCGTTTAATGAGGCAGCCAGAAAAGAAGCTGGATTTGGTCCTCAGTGGTATGAACCGCTTGCAGTTAAAGAGGTTAATAGTATACCCAATTACTAACTTATGTCCTTAATTTAAGTAGCAGTTTTTTACTCCATACTTGAGCTGCTGTAACACAGAATAGAAGTTTTGAGCCTTTCATGTTTCAAAGTTTTTGTTTTTTCTTCTCTTTTTCGAAAGACCTTTGTTGCTGGCCGAAAGCATAAAGATAAGGTCAACAACTTATATGAATTTTAAACCATACGTTGATCAGAAAAAGATTGAGAAAGAAAAAACAATTTTAAAGGATGCTGTTTTTTAGTCATCTAAATATACAAGCGATGTCACTCTGAATTATTTTTTCGAGAATATTGGTAGCAAACTAGAAACTTAATCATAATGAGTCTGTAAAAAAATAAAAATAAAAACTTAATCATAATGAGCAACACCATATTGGTTCTTTCATGTACGGATCGTGAGATTTGATGATAAAGAATCAAACTAATGTCAATTTTTATATATTTTTTTTAAAATAATTTGACTATTAATTTTAGATTTTAATTTTTGTGCACTGTAAATCTCAACCAATAAGAAACTATCATTGGTATTATTTTTTTTATGAGTATCATAGGTATTATTTGAAAACTTTTAAGTAGTTATTACAAAACCAAATAATCTATTTCTGCATTACTACGATTGTTTTGGTCACGAGATATCCTTAGAGAATGACCTTAGGATATCGTTGCGGGTAAATATATGTCTCTGCCTAATGTTATTGGATCATGCCTAACCTTGTGGAAGTAGTGGTTTTTTCCTACATAGTGGATAAAGATATTTTCACGATCTCTAGGAAGGGGTTGAGACTTGTTATCACTTTGAATTTTGAACGACTATTAGGCACTATGCTACTACGAGACACCGAGGCCGCCCACAAGTCAATGTGATCCTTGAACGGAATCGAAGTTAGAAAGTGTATGTAGTTCTTAGCTCCATACCAAAGATGTTTCTTATAAGAGCTTGGTTAGAATACTCGGACGATGCACAATCTTTTTGTCTCAAAATACAATTATAAATTTGAGTCTCTCATCTTGAATGAAAGTGTTTTTATAAGTTATTTTACAACAATTTCTATATTATAAACTTGGATCTCGTCTTTTTTTTTTCTTAAGAATTTTTTTGAAAAAATGTTTGGCTTAAATATTCCTTAAAAAGAGAAGAAAAGCCAAAAAAAGACAAGGCCGAACACTATCTAAGACTTCAATAGTCGTAATTTTTGGTTTATTCAAACAATACAATATATTAGGATCTAAAACTTAAATTAAATTAAATTTGAAAGGAATAAAAAATAAAATAAAATGCTAAATATATTGGATTACAATAATAAGAAAGTTAGAATCTAAATTCTAAACCCTTCATAATTGACTAGGTCCGCCCATAATAGATTTTTCAAGGATGGTGATTTAGAACTAAAATAATACAGTAGTAGTAGATGTATTAAGATTTAAAATTTAAATCAAAGTAGATTTAGAGTAATGGTTGACTGGCCTCTTATCTCCTCGACGTGTATATATATATATATATGTAGGAGTTAAGCTACAATACATAATAGTCAAAAGTCAGCTACCCTAAAATGGAGGGAAACAGTGGCAGAGGAGTAAGGGGAACGAAGAAGATCGCAATTCTGCCATGGGAATTGATAATTGAAATCTTGTTGAGGTTGCCGGTGAAATCTCTTGTTCGTTTCAAATGCGTATGCAAGTCATGGCTATGTCTCCTATCTGATCCACACTTTGCAACATCGCATTTTGAACAACCCTCCACACGCACGCACAGACTCATCTTCATCGTAGCACCTTCTTCTCCTCAAATCCGATCCATTGATTTCAACGCATCCCTCTACGATGATTCAGCTTGGGCTGCATTAAACCTCAACTTTCTGCGTCCCAATACGTATCACAATGTTCAGATCTTAGGTTCCTGCAGAGGCTTTCTGCTTCTGAACGGCTGTCAAAGTCTCTGGGCGTGGAATCCATCCACAGGGGTCTACAAAAAACTATCTTCCTCGCCTATTGGGTCCAATTTGATGCGATCCGTGTTTTATACGTTTCTCTATGGTTTTGGATATGACTCTTCAACTGATGATTACTTGGTGGTCAAGGCTTCTTACAGCCCAATCTCGCGTTATAACGCCACCACCCGATTCGAGTTTCTCTCGCTGAGAGCTAATGCGTGGACAGATATTGAGGCTGCCCATTTGTCTTACATGAACTCCTCTCAGGGTATCGGAGCAGGATTGTTTTTGAATGGTGCTATTCATTGGTTAGTTTTTTGTTGTGATGTATCACTCGATGTCGTTGTTGCCTTTGATTTGACTGAAAGGAGTTTCTCGGAAATACCTCTGCCGGTTGATTTTTCGGAGGAGGATGATGACTTTGATTCTTGCGAATTGGGGTTGGGGGTGCTCGGAGAATTGCTTAGTATAAGTGCTGTGGGACGGAACCACTCAGTACAAGTATGGGTAATGAAGGAATACAAAGTGCACTCGTCTTGGACTAAGACTATTGTTGTGTCTTCTGAAAACATTCTTTTGTTTCCCCTATGCTCTACAAAAGGTGGTGATATTGTTGGGACATATGGTGGAACTGGATTGGCAAAATGTAATGACAAGGGACAGGTGCAAGAGCATAGATCCTATTCCAATCATCCATATCCATCCCAAGTGGCTGTGTATATAGAGTCTCTACTTTCACTCCCCATGTGACACCGAGCTAGCTGGAGATGACGACTAACAATAGCAACAAGAACGATTAGGTTGTCAAATATTTTCTGCTACTTTTACTACTGTTTTCTTTATACTCACCTTGTATTGTGATTTATGAATCCCTCTGTAGTGTTTAAAGCATGGAAAGTATTACGTGGAATGATGAAACTGCTATACCATTATGTTCTGTTCTATGTTTATTTCATCATGATGCTATTACTGCGTTGTTATTTGCAATTTTTATCCTTCCACTCTCACTGCGATTTTAGCTTAGCCTTGATAGTGGATTTATTAAATTGCTAGTATGATATGTAGCTTTAAGCTGGAAATATCGTTACTATTAAAGGAAGCTATAAGCTGTTAGCCAAAACAAGTAATGGCGATGATTGATTAATTAGATACTCCATAAAAACTGTTACAAAGTAAATATATGAGTTGATTAACATTTTCCCTTTGTAATTTATTGGGTTTCCTTTTGAGCATGGTCTTTAGCAGACTCTTATTACTGTGATGATCAATTAAAACAGTCTATTATCTGCTTTTCTTGCTTCCAATTTTTGAACTTCAAAGGATTAGCATCCAATGTAGGATTTTGAACTGTTCCACACAGCCGAACAGATTTTCAAATTGGATATATCATTTTGCCACACCAAAATGTAAAACATTGAAGAGCATAAGGAAGAAGAAAGAAAAAAAAAAGTTAGAAAAGGTAAAGAGCTTTTACAGGAGGACTTTACACGGTTAAATGTATTTTGCATCCATCACTTCATAATGTTTAACCCCCACCCAACCTTAACACGATCTAACAAAATGCAACTAAATGTAATCTAAAGCAGTACAATTACCTGAATCTCACTGCCAGAATTTAATTTGTATGAACCCGAAAAAAGTGTTCAGATGCTGAAGACTAAGGTCTAAGGGGGGAAGTGGAAAGGTTCAAAGATTTGTTACTGTAAGGTAAAGCTCGGATAGCAATTAGAAGTTAGAACAATTACAGAATAAAAAGAATGAACTTAAAAGGGCAAATCAGCTGTAAAAACAATCCGCAGACCTAGTTCATGCAACATTAACTTTGATACCAAGAATATTTATGATCTTTGATCATTTGCTAAAACTGCACTCGGTTTTAAATTTGATTTCCATTTGTTAATGAGTAAAGGTATTGAAAATGAGTCAATTGAACAGGGACCCTTTGGTGAAACTTGACTGAACAAGAACAAGTATACTCCTAGATATAAGTTCTCTCAACTTTGTAATTATGAACAGTTATCTTGTTTTTTAAATTTGTAAAATTTCGGAAAGAATATTAGCCATAAATTTTAATATTATCAACAAAATTATTCAAATATTATACACAATTAAAATATCCATAAATAATTCTTAAAAAATATAAATAACAAATTTATTTTGCGAGCTCCAAATATAATCATCTAAAACTTACTCTCTAAAGCATAAACTTAAATAAAGTACACTAAAATATAATTTGAAATCAAATTATATTCCAAAACATAAGTATAAATATATATATATATATATATATAATATTTAAGTATTTTAATATTATTTTAATATACAGGTTTGCATTCCACTAACAAACAAGTAGTATAAATACATGCAAGAACTTGTTAGATATATTCATTTATTACTCGTTGCATATTTTATATGCAGGTGTGGATTTTTTTTGTCATCCCTAATTACACTAATTCCCTTGATGTTTAGAAACATTACAATAACACATGTTTATATATTACTTAGGCACCTCCTACAAGGGTTGTTGCAACTTGCAACAAGCACTAAATAAGGAGAAATATTAGGGGTGTTCACCACCTTTTGGGTTTGGTGAGGTTTAACTAAACCTATCACCCAACTCGATTAAGAAATTTTGGGTTAGATTTGTGATTTTTTTTTCCACATTCAATCCAACCTAACTTAATCATAAACAGTTAGGTTAATTGAGTCTCAATGTTAAAAAAAATTGTAAAATTTTAATTTTTTTAGAATAATAATTTATTTTTTCCTAAAAATTTGTAAATATATAATGACTAAATGCACTCAAAAGAGACCAAGTTGTATTAATATTTAATTAAAGAATTAATGATTTCAATGCTGATACAGTATTTTTATTCTATATAGAAATAAAGTATTATATTAGTATGAGAAAACATAAAACAAAATCAAAACAGAGATAAAAATAACAATTTAAAAAAGAAAAATATCATGAGTGGTTTAATTTAATAAACTATATGAACTAAAAATGAATGTGTTTTATAAGATTGAGTCTTAAAGAAATAGAACTAGTTATCCCACTTGTATATGATTGGATTTTAATTGGGTTGGATCAGATTCGACCCAAATACTTAGAAATTCAACCCAATATAATTAGGTTAGATTGAATTAGATTGAATTAGGGGTTCATTCGCATGCATGAGCATCCCTAACAAATATTATGTGTAATTTGAAAAATCTTTAGAGGATGTTAATACAATTTTCTCCAAAATAATAGAAGAAGAAGCACCATACTCAATGCTGATTGGGCAGTCTTTTGTTTTTTGGCTCCTTTTTGTTGGTTTTTCTTCTTTGTCTCTTTCTTGGGCATTGCTTTGTGCACATGAGATAATTGCTGGTACACTCAACAAAACAGCAAAATTTCATTTTTATTCTTCCGTAAAACTGATACAGATTGGCAAATTTCATATTGGGTTTATGGATTGGCCAATTCATATGAGGCCCAAATGATTTTTTTTAATTTTTTTTTAAAAATATGTTTTGTGAATTAGGACAAAATGAGAAATTTGTGAAATTTCTAAGTGTACCAGTAATTTCGCTGAATGCGCGTAGCAATGCCCTTAAGGTATTGCGTTGCTGATCCAATAATAGAATGTACTTGCTAGCCCTTTGTATATTGTTAAAGTTATAGATTCATGGAAGGGAGGGATTTGTAGGGTGTAACAATGTACGTTAGTAAAAAAATTAAGAGTGAAGAAAGGTACCTGCAACACGGTCAGAGGAAGAAAAGTGGAAAATGTAATGTGAAAAGGAAATGTAGTGAAACGGGGTTTTATAATAAATTTAATTTCAAAAAAATTATTTTGGAAATTTTTAAAAACTTATCTGAAATTATTTTTTTCTAATTAAAATGGAATTATTAAAATTTTCAAAATATTTTTAGCCTACAAAGCCACTGGTTAGCCCTCTTTAGGCTACAAAGTTTTTTTTTATCGTTTTATATCTACAATAATTAATTCCCAAAAAATTAAAATGATTTTTAATTATTCATAATATACTTCCAACTTAATTTTTAAAATAATTTTGAACACTGCTATCTATTTAGTATTTTACTATTCACTTTTTTTCTAGGGACATAATGGACATTTTATCATTTTTGGGCCTCACCTCAAAATTTGAAAAATCTTTAGAGGATGTTAATACAATTTTCTCCAAAATAATAGAAGAAGAAGCACCATACTCAATGCTGATTGGGCTGTCTTTGTTTTTTTGGCTCCTTTTTGTTGGTTTTTCTTCTTTGTCTCTTCCTTGGGCATTGCTTTGTGCATCTAGGATAATTGCATGTGCACCCAACAAAACAGCAAAATTTTACTTTTACCCTTCTGTAAAATTGATATGGATTAGCGAATTCTATATTGGATTTACGGATTGGTCAATCCGTATGAGGCCCAAATGATTTTTTAGATTTTTTTCAAAAATATGTTTTACGAATTAATTTAAAATTAATGATTCATATAAGAATTGAATCTAAGACTTTTGCGATATTAGCATGACACTCTAACCAACTGAGCTAATAGAAAATTAGGTTATAAAATAATTAATGTCGTTATATATATCAATAAAATTTCTAATGTATATTTAATATACATGTAAATTTAGATAATAAATTTTATAACGATGAATTTTGATTTAATAATTAATTTGTTTACACATATAAATTTTTATAAAACCTATAATTTTTATTTACAATTTATATATGTAAACAAATTAATTATCATATCAAAATTTATTGTCACAAAATTAATTGTTACATATAGTGACGTTAATTATTTTATAACATAATTAATCTATTAATTCAGTTAGTTAGAGTGTCGTGTTAATAACGCAAAAGTCACAAGTTTAATTTTTGCATAGGTTATTAATTTTAAATTAATTTGTAAAATATATTTATAAAAAAGTAATTTTTTTTTATGGATCGACCAATCCATATTAATTTTATAGAAGAATGAAAATGAAATTTTGTTGTTTTATTAGGCGTACCAGCAATTATGACATGTGCATAAAAGAGTGTCCCTCTTTCTTTTGTTTGCCAACCCAAGAACGTAACTTCTGTGTTTGCACTATGCACCCTGGGTGGATCCTAGCGAAGTGGAGAGCAGTTTTCAACACGAAAAATTAATAAAATATGACATATTCCTGGTCCATCGGTGGTGGAAATGGGAATCTCTTTACCACTGAAGAGTATGTCAGATTAACTTCTTTTAGTTTTCTAAAATGATGATATCTATTTAATTAACACTTATAGTATGTTTGGTTTAGAAAGCAACAACATGTTAGTCCTCTTTTTTTTTTTGTATTGATCAGTAATTTTTCCAATAGTAAAGTTAGCATCTTGGACTTCGTTATGGCCATCCACCGAACGGTATCAGGTGCCTTTTTTTTATTTTTTTCTTTTTTTTACAATTAATAATTTTGTAATCAATCATTTGCATCTTCGGTACGTGTAGAATCACGTTTATGCTATAAAAATTGGGTAGCAATTAGCAAAGAAAAATTTAAAAATTAACTGTAATGCAACTATGCAATGCGAGTAAAATTAAATTCAAACTATGTACGCATTTTGTTAACCTTTTTCTTTTTGGGTATTGAATGATGAATTTCTTTTTGTTTTTTTTGGTATTGAGGAGGCCAAAAGATCAAACTGCACAGCAATTCTACGGGTCATTGGCAGACTCCTTACATCTTTCAACAGCAAATTAACACACCCACATGTTAAAACATTAAATAAGATTAGATAGTTATTTTTGTCTCTCAATATGTAATTCATTGATAAATAAGTTTTTGAAAGATAAAAATACAAAATTTAATCTTTAAAAATATAAAAAATCCAACAAATATATTCAGTCGTTAACTCCTGTCCGCTACCATTAATAAAATAGTTTACATGGTACAGAGGGATAAATTTGTCACTGAAATGATTGTCAATATGAATTGTCATCATGGGAGCACATTTGTCATAATATTTTTTTGACTTTACGTCTTTTTACTTCACAAATGCATCCCTGAAAAATAAAAATACAAAATTTAGTCTTTGAAAATATAAAAAATGTGACAAATATATCCAGACATTAATAATAGATTGTAATTAATTATTATTATTATTATATGTTTGTAATTTATTGCTCATATTCGTTTAGTGCTTATGTAATATATATTTTAAATTGTCTTTCATACATACATACATACATACATACATACATACATATATATATATATTATTTTGATTTTCTTGTTAGACCTTAATCTTTGATGTTAAAAATAATTTTATGTTATATCTTATAATTTTATCAAATTTTTTCTAAATTTCTCACTTTTAATCTTTAAAATTATTCTATATTCCAATTCTAATTTAAGTACCCTTATATTTAGATTGAAAATAATATGTCAAGAGTTTTGAGTAAAAAAAATACAATCGGCCGCAAGACCAAATTTATTTATTTTAAAAATACAATTTAATCAACTATTTTTTTTTTAAAAAAAAGTCTCACAAAATTTAAATTAGATAAAGTTAAAGGGAATTACAGGTCTTTTTCCTTAATCAATAAAATGTGTATATATATATACTTCAAATATGAAAAATCCCTTGGATAAATCTTATGTGTTTCCACTCAAGACAACACTTATTATACATAATATGAATGAAATAAAAACAGCTACTAACAAATAAAAAACCCAAATAAATTTAAATAAAAAATACAATAATGCTCAAATTAATACAGATGTTAACTTCAAAATAAAACAAAAAAAAACTAATACAGAGGGTTTTTGCCTTTGGGACGTATAATTTTATCTCTCGTTGATTTAGGGACTACAACGATCTTACATTCCATTTGACATACTGCGACAGAGTACGTAATAAAGGTTAATAATTAATTGAAGAAACAAAAAATTTCAATAAATAAAAAGCTTTCATTTTTTTAAATGGTAACTCAATTTTTTTATATGATAAAGCTAAAGAAATTTATTTTATTTTGAAAAATAAGTAGTTATATTGATTAATTAAAAAACTAATTAACAGTTTGATAGATGGATAAATAGATATAGATAATTTAAGTATAAGAGTTAAAATCTTAAGTTGTATTTTACTATTTTTTTAATCCTTTTTTCACTGACTTATATCCTATACAATTCACTATTAACACCCGAGTATATTTGTTGCACTTTTTATATTTTGGAGACTAGATTTTGTATTTTCATCCTTCAGAGACGCATTTATCAACGGAGTAAGACGATAAGTCAAGAAAAATATTATGACAGATATGTCCCTAGCTGGTAATCCACGTTGGCAATCATTTCACTGACAAATTTATTCTTTTGTGTTACATAAGCTATATTTTATTAACGGTGACAGATGAAAATTAACGACCAAATATATTTATTACATTTTTTACACTTTAAAAAACTAAATTTTGTATTTTTATTTTGTAGAAACTCTGAAAAACAAGAGACTATTTATCCTAAAACAAATGTAAACCTATCTCATAAAAGAGTCATAAAAGCTAGATAATTAATCTGCCACCACATTAGCTTCCCTAAAAGCATGCACCATCATTAACTACTTGCACAACAACTTTAGGATCAGATTCTTTATAATCGTGCTTCAAGCGCCATTAGTTTCTTTTAAAACATTGAGGTTAGGTTAAATTTATTAAAAATAAAAACACTAGCTAGGTCAAGATTAATCAAAATTTAGGATAATAGAGTTACCATCAGTTTTTTTTTTTTTTTGAACGAAGAATTACCATCAGTTTTATTCGGCTCATTTTATTTTTAATTTTAACAATGAGGTGCCTAGGTACATGATAATGCATACCGACACAATTGTGTTAGCTCGTTTGTTTATTTTTGTGTTGGTAAATGAAAATTTTCATTAAAAAGAGGTACCCCTGGTACCAATCCCATATACAAACATAACGTGCGCCAACAAAGAGAACCCCCCGCAAATGGGGTACGTTGAAGGTCAATAAAATGATTAATATTAATAAATAGTCTTAAATACCTCTCTATTTCTTTTTAAGTGTCAGATTTTTTAAATTTATTTTTTCTATTTATATGTTATTTACCATGTTTAAAATTACATTAATTATTTTTTTATCAATTATATCATTGTTTAGTATTTTCTACTAATCTTTAATTATTTTATGTATACATTTATTTAGAATGAAAGGGAAAAACAATAAAAAAGGAAATCTTGTGACTATTTTATTATGATAAAAAATTATTATATTTTTTATTTTTATATAATAACTCTAAAAGATAAATAAAAAGGAAAGGATGGAGTTCTTGGTAACAATCCAATCAGCCATAAAGAAAGTCAATTCCCTCCGCATCACAACCATAAAGATTAACGAATCCCTCGTGCCAATGCAAGTTTATATATAGAATTGGATAGTATTGTGTCCGAATTAATGATATGATAACTAGAATATTAATTGATATTAGGTTCGAGATTAGGATAAATAATTGTGTTAAATATTCGAATGATTAAATTTGTCATTCACAATAATTTATTTTACCATTAGGTCCGGTTAAAGATATATGTGGTATAAAAAAATATATATATAGGGAACATATGTTTTACGGGTAGATTTTTTAATCTCAAGAATATAAGTGAGAAAAATAATTTTGTGTTTGGTATGAAATAATAAATTAATTAATTTTGAGTATATTTTTATTTGGGTAAGTAATAATCTCAATTTTAATCAATATTTAATTTTAGTGGAGGGGTAGAAAATATTTATTCACATGAGATAAAAACTCCTTTTATGAATAAAAATACACATATACATTCTTCTTATCCATTATCACACTTTCCTCTTAATAATCTCTTCATTTATAATTTTTAATTTTTTGTTCATGTGTCAATTTTTATTACCACCAATTTCATAAATTTTACTCATAATAATTTTTTATTTTCCCTTCAATTGTTCTTTGTTCATATTTGATGTGATGCAAATAGATATATCTATATATTTTAGACCATACTCTAATACTCTAATGAATAATAAAAGAGTAACCAGAGATTTTATCATGAGAATATAAGAAATATAACATTTCACTACAGTTTCTTTGTCATTTGTTAATCTTATAATAAAGTTATTTGCATTAAGAAAAAAAATATCTTTAACATAATAAAAATATTTTAGTAATCATAATATATATTCTAAGAAAAAAATAATTTAACCAAACATATCTCTTAATTATTTCCATAAATATAAAAAATATTTCCAATTAATTTCATGATTAATCAAACATATTTTTTTATTAAATGCTCAATAATAACATTCTGATGTCTTATTCTCAGGAATAATATTTGGGGACTAAAAAAGTTATCAGTAAAATAAAGTCCCATACTAAATTAAAAGTTTAATAAATACGTATTATCAATATAATATTTTCTTTTGGTTTTCTACTGCCAACTAATTAAAAATATTTTTAGTATAATTTTAAGATAGTGATTATAAAAAAAATATAAGATTAATTATGATTAAATAATAGTATAAATATTCTTTATAGTACAGTTTTTCACTTTTTCTCACTAAGTAAAAAAATGTGTTGTGATTTATATTTTTTTGCTCTTTATTTTCTTTGTCTACCAACCATACGTAAAGCTTTATCTAACAACCTCAACCACGTTTTAGTGAAGCTGCTTGCCTACTTGGTACGTTGTTTATGTAGTATCATAAAAAGTTCTCAGTGAGAAACATGATTCCTTTTTATAGATAAAAATGAAACGAAAAAAGAGGATAAATAGGACAATATGTTTTCATCAATATTACACATTGACTTGTAAAATATTCGAGTTCTTTACCGGTTCTGGCATCTGAAGTAGTGCAATAATGGGTGAACACGGGTTCTTTCTTGTAATGAGTTTATAACATTTTTTTTAGAGTTTTTTTTTATAAAAAAAATCAACTGAAAAAGTTTCATATTTTCAACGGAAAAGCTCTAAAAAATTATTCTAACTCTCAAAAGCATGTATATTTTGAAAGTTAGAAGAGACACATGTGGCATTTGAACACATCCAATCTTTCAAGAGACATTAATTAGGTTTAAATTGGTGTGTGGCTTATGGTCCAACAAAAGGTTAAAAGTTAATAGTCATTCATAACAATCATAAGAATCTTAAAAGTGACTAAATACAAGAATCTATATCCAGGAGTAGGACCAAAACTGGATACTCTCCAATAAATCATAACAAACATACTTAGCAATGCCCAAGTGGAGAAGGATGAAAGTTCAGAGTCAGAGTCACTATCAAGAATATTAATTTTTGTTAAAGGCCCAGATTAATTTGAAGACCCATGTTTTCATTTTTTCAATAAAAAACTTTTGACATTTGATAAAATTTTGTGAAAGTTCTCACTTTGGGTTCTTTGTTGAACTAATTTGAGACTTATCAAGGTAATTCTCGTGGTGTCTCCTCTAACTTATCTTTCCTCGTTAGAACTGACGTTATCCAAAAGGATCACATCAACAACATTGGTTAAAATGTTGTGATTTTTTACTTAAAGTTCATCTCTCTTAGCATTTAACATAATATATTATATTTAAAACTCAAATTGTGAATTATTGATTAAAATGAAATAATTCTACATTTATTGATCCACGTATGTTTAAGAGACTATTTGGTTCAAAGAGAGAAAGAGGGGGAGGTGTTTGTAGCCCACTTTTTTGTTTGGTTTGGGAGGTGTGAGAGATTATTAAATTAATGTATTATGTATTCTTAATTTTAATTCAAAACATAGGGATGTTTTAGTTATTATACTTAAAAAAATTAAATATCTTCCTCTTCAATTCCTGGCATTATTGGAGGGGAATAAAAATGGAATAAAAATAATTTTTGCTTACCTCCATTTTTCTTTCCTTCCTTTTCCTTTTAAAATTTAAAGATTAAATTAAACAAAAAAAGTTTATAAAAAATTCCTCCTTTCTTATCCATTTCATCCAACCAAACACTACATAGTGATATATCATGTATCATTTGATCCAACATTAAAGAATAGATAAATTTGTGTACAATTAATTACCCCTTTACTAGAAGAGAACTTAAGTGGGTATTAAATAAAAGTTTTATTTCTACCAGCAAAAACACATGTGTGACTACACATGTGTCCGTATTGTATTGTGCTATCACATATTTATTGTGCTAAAATTTATATATTAAAATAATATCTCTTATTATATATAAATTGATGTATATATTAATGTTAGTTTAATATGTTTTATAATGCATACATAATTTTACTTATGTCTATTTGTGTTTGTTTGCTATGATAACCTGATATTGATATATTATGTTTGTAAATATATGTCTATCCATACATAATTGATCAAACCATTTGTGGTGCATACTTGGATATCATTTTATTTAATAAGTGTACTTATAAAATTTTAAAATAGTAACATTATTATGTTACTTGTTGAATTTTTTTCTTCTTATTTTTATCTTTAATTATCTTTGTTCTTAGGATATATACACTTTAATTGTAAGGATTTTTTTTATATATTTTAAAGTAAGATATATGGTAAAGAAAAAATAAGAAAAATGAATAAATATACAAAGTAAATATAAAAAAAATGAATAAAAAGTAAAGATTATCCAAACATTTTTTTAATTATAATTATAAAAAAATATTCAAGTCATATTTTTTTTGACAGGATTTTTGGGTTTGTTATATTTTTTAAACATTTATATTCAAAATCAACAAATTATAGAAATATATAATTGATGTAGAGAGTATAATATTTGTGACTGAGGGTCGTTAGACAGAAAAAGTCGAAAACTTCTTTTTGTAGAAAAAAGAAAAAGAGATGCAAACGTGGAAGGCTCGAATCGAAAAGTGCCCTTTCAAAAATGTCCTATAAATAGAGTAAAGAAGCGACTCCATTTTCTTCCATAGCAAGCTCTGAAAAGAAGAGAGAGAGAGAGAGAAGTGCATAGCGTGATAGAGTTTTTTGTTGTCTATACATCTTCCTTCGTTGTTTGGGTTCGTTCGCCTTCACTCTCCGACATTCATATCATTCATCAGGCAAGCAACGCCCCTTCTCTTTCATCCCCATTTCTTCTTCCTTCTACTGTTTCTTTTCTCCACTTTATGTTTTTTTCGCCTTTTATTCTTCTATTCGTTTATTTTCGGAATCTGAACCCTAGCGTTTCTTTCGCGTCGTTTTCTTGTTTTCATAGCTGCACGATAGATAGTGTCATGTCATATTCTTCTTCTTCTTCTTCTTTTGCTCTGCCTAACTTACGTTTAGAACTTTCTTGCGAAACTGCCTATTCTTGGTTGTTATTATTATTATTTGATTTGATTATGTTATCATTTTGATTATTATTTGATTTGGTATTATGGAAAAGAAAACCTGGAAATGGAAGGAAAGACAAATTTACGGATTATGATTTGTTTCTTTATTTAGAGCGCATAATCAGAGGTAGCCAGGCTTAAATACGGAAAGAATAAAATAAATTTGTCAGAGATTTGATTGTCTCTTCTATTTTGTACAGTGATTGTTTGATACTTGTAAATATTATATTTTATTATTGCTTTTTTTTCGAAACTGATACCAAGCTGCAAACTCTTCTTATTGTTGCTCAGAGATAATACATAATTATTTCATGTAATTTATCATCTATCGGCTATATGTTGTGCCCAAAGTGGAATTGTAATATTTTTTTTCCTTTTTTTCGGTGGCTTATTTTATTAATCAATATTTGATTGACGATATGTTCCGTACTTAACTCTGACAGTGAATAACAGACCAAAACCTAATGATAAAATCAAATAAAATTTATGAAAAGGCCAAATAAAATAGGAAAGGCAGTCCTTATAAATTGAGATTCTTCTTAATTTGCCATTGTGCTTCCACTTTACTCTGTAAGTGCTGCGATTTTTTTTTTTTTTTAATTTATGAACTTAAAGATGGTGGGATAATTTTCTTTTCGTGACAACTCATGTGCTTATAGTATACAGAGACTGGAGCCTGAGAAGAAAAGGAGAATTTATGGAGGACGGCGCAGGAAGAGGTTTGGAATGCCCGAAGACTATGGATGGGAAGGCGAGTAACGGGAATGGGTTAGAGAAGGAAATTCCTTCTTGTTGTCTGAAGGCTAAGGCTTCAATCCCTGAGTCTGAGGCGAAGTGCCATTCTACTGTTGTTTCTGGGTGGTTCTCAGCTTCTCAAACTTGCTCTGGTCATTATCTGTTATTTGTTTTCTGTATTTTTCCAACTTCCATTCCACTTACAAGAATTAGGCCTGATTGCTTGAGTGAAAGGATCATTGTTGTTTATTACTTCTACTTTTTTCTTTACAGGGAAATCTGGGAAAGCTGTTTATTTCAACAACCCAATGTGGCCAGGTGAGTGTAACTCATACATATAAGTTCTGCACAGTTCATGTACATTTGCTTTATTGCAGGGAGAGTATGATAGTTTGATGCATAGCTCTTTTATGATTATTTGATAGCCTTAATTGCCAATATTGCTTTTAAAAAACAACCATATTTTTCTTTTGGTAGCTTTCACGTTTAGTGTAAATTTTAGATACATTGAATCTTCATATAGAAGGTTGAATGGGGAAAATCATCTTGTTTGACATTGAAAATTACTTTTGGCCAAGGAGACTGACCTAAATGTTTGATGTAACATTTGAACCTGTCTCCCTTCTTTTTTTATACTATAAATCATGATAACCAAAGTCCATATTTTACAGTCATGTATAAAAGCTCTCACTTTGGTTGTTGAGCATCTTATTTGTGTATTGTGTATGAAATGATTGCATCTGATGGCTTTAGTATCTATAATTAGGAGAAGCCCATTCAATCAAAGTAGAAAAGATCTTATACAAGGAAAAGTCGGAGTACCAAGAGGTCTTGGTTTTTGAGGTTTGGTCTCTTCATCTTATGATTTACTATAAATTTTACATGAAAGTGATAAATGCTAATCCTTTTGTTTTGCAGTCATCAATGTATGGGAATGTGCTTGTACTTGATGGAATAGTTCAATTGACTGAGAGGGATGAATGTGCTTACCAGGAGATGATAGCTCATCTTCCCCTCTGTTCAATTCATTCGCCCAAAAATGTAAAGTCATTTGATCCGATGATTTTGCTTCTGAGCTTATGTTATGACTGTCAAATAAAAAATATTAATCGCTTCAGTTTCAATTTAAAAGTATGGTTCCTTATCATCATTAGGAAAATGATATTGCAAAAGCTTTACAGTCTTTACTGCGTACTTTGGTATTCTGTAGTTTAACAGTGCTTCTTTTTGTTCTTTAATATTTCTGTCAATGCTACAACCTTTATAACCTTGCTTTGTTCCTATATTTTATGCTCTTATCTGTATGGACAAAGTGTTTGAGATATATTAAAAATTTAAGTTTGATTGAATTTACTCTACTTTTTAATATTCTGTTTAATGATTTTTTTATGTTCTTCATTCAGGTTTTAGTTGTTGGTGGTGGAGATGGCGGTGTACTAAGGGAAGTAGCCCGCCATAGCTCTGTGGAACATATTGATATTTGTGAGATAGATAAGATGGTTATTGATGTAAGTAAGGCCATATTTCAATCATTAATATAGCTATTTCATTATTCAGAAAAAAATACTGTTATGGTTATTTGTAGGTTTCTAGGAAGTTTTTTCCACAGTTAGCTGTTGGGTTTGAAGATTCTCGAGTGCATCTGCATGTTGGTGATGGTATATATTTATCTGCTGGTCTTGTTTTGAATTTGTATGAGTTGTCTCTTCTGTGGCTTTAGTTTGTTGATTTTTTTTCCACCCATTTTGGCAGCTGTTGATTTTCTTAAATCCGCTCCTGAAGGGAAGTATGATGCCATAATTGTTGATTCCTCAGATCCAGTGGGTATGTCATTTCAATAACTACTCATCTAACATATTTGGTTAGGAGCCATGTACTTTTGGAATTAATACTGAACAGAATATGTTATTAAGGAATAAAAAATAATGTTTTGATGAAGGACTATATTTTTTCTAGAGTTTTGACATTGCTTAACTAGATGAGGTTGACCTGAACACTTGTAACGCCATCTGACACTTGACTAGATACAGGGCTATTCTCTACAACTTTGGAATTTAGCCTTTATTTATGAATTATGATGAAATTTAATTGAAAAGTTTATTTTGTTACATTGACTGGTAACATAATATTGATAAACTATCTGCAACTACCTTTCAACTTTGAATTTTATTGAAAAGTTGCATTTTCTTATGGTTTCTGTGTATTTGTTGCTTAATTAGTTACTTTGAATTATCCATCAACCTATTATTACTTACTACATGCTAATCATACTGAAAGATGTAAAGAGATAAAGATTCCTCAATTTTTGGTCATTATCATTAACTATTACAGGATTACTTTTGTAATTTAGGTCCTGCCCAGGAACTTGTTGAGAAGCCTTTCTTTGATACAATAGCTAGGGCATTAAGGCCCGGTGGAGTTCTTTGTAATATGGCAGAAAGTATGTGGCTTCATACACATCTTATTCAAGATATGATCTCTATTTGTCGAGAAACATTCAAAGGTTCTGTACGTTATGCATGGGCAAGTGTACCAACGTATCCAAGGTAGTTGCACTTTTCAACGTGCTGATAAATTTAATATATTTCTGTTCTACTTTGAAGTTCCTTTGATGTCACTTTCAGAAATTCATTATCTTCTTTCCTCTTCCTTGGCATGCAGTGGCATGATAGGCTTTATTCTCTGTGCAACGGAAGGGCCGCCTGTTGATTTTGTAAACCCTATCAATCCCATTGAAAAGTTGGAAGGTGCTAATGAGCACAAAAGAGAACTTCAATTCTACAATTCAGAGGTAAAATATATGCTCCATATGATGCTTTTGCCTATGTAACTTTTACTGGTATGACTGGTCTATTTATTTTTACCTGGTAAATTGTAGGTAGCAATAGCGTGTGACTTTTGTTTGTGATTTTAAAAGTTTTGCTCTGGTTTGTCAATTGTGTGGACTGGCGTCTGAAAGAGTTCACGTGGAGCTTATTTGAGCTTTTGAATATAGCCTACGACCCTAAAGTTTTTGTTTTTTATTTTAATCTTTATTGCATGCAACTAGTCAAAATAACATTTTTTTTAGCTTTTTCTAACAAATTTCTTGATCGAATTGATATAAACCTTCATGTGACAAGAGCTCATTACTTACTTAAGTTGTTTAATAGAACACACTAAATGCTAGATGCCGACTGTTGATCTATTGGTATGTATGCTTTTGCAGATGCACTCAGCTGCTTTTGCGTTGCCTGCGTTCCTGAAGAGAGAAGTGAGCCTGCTGCGTGATCTCTCCCTTCAGTAGCATAGCAATGCATGATTGCTATTGTAACCTCTAAATAAGCTATATTGACTACATTGTCATTGACAAGTGTGGGAGAAATAGGAATCTTGTGTGATTAATTTTAGGTTTTCCCATTCTGTGTGTGGAGTCTGATTAGCTATGTTAATCTTAGTCGATTTCGGATGGCTTTCTCTTGTAAGACGCGTATTGCCAATTATTAAATAATACATGGAAATAAATTGCGATGCGAAAGTAGGTTTTTAGAAATTTGATTTCATAATGAAACTTGCTGTGTATGTTAATTCTATGAGTTGATCGTAATTAAACCATGGAATTAGTCTTTGATTTTTTGGTATTTGCGATAGGGGCCAACTTGGTCAGTTATATTAAATAATATCATTTAAATTAAAATTAAACTATTAATTATTATGATGAGTATCCTATTATTTTAAGTTCTAACAAATCCTATTTTTATAAATAAAAAATCCTGTTATGTTTAAAACATTATTACTATTATCTTCAAAATTTAAATCAAAGATTATTTTGACTTAATCTATTTACGGGGCTTAAAATATTTATATTTAAATAAGTGTAACACTTAATGAAGTATTCACCAAAAAGTATCTAAAAATAACAATAACTTCACTAAATGCAAAAAATATAGTAAGTAATAGATAACACAACTTTTAAAAAATATTTTTGAACGGAAAATTTTCCCGTTTTGCATTTGATATATCACCTCCAACCAGCAATTGGAAAAAATGAAAGAAATTGTTCATTTTTTCTCGGTTTCATTCACGAATGAAAAATCTTCAGCAGCAAACATATATTTATATATACAACTTCATAATTTATATTTTTACAGACATCTTATATGTAACACTAACTTAATAAAATAAATAAACGAAATGCCATTTTGGCCCTCTATCAAAAAGTTCATTTCATGTTAATTTTTACTTCACTCCCATCCTTTCTTTTCTTACGGAACCAGGCATCCATAACCACCAATTTTTTCCATGACTATTGTTCTTCAGAAGTAAAATCAGGCTCAGCAGGCTTCTGCAGCAACATGGGTGATATTCTCTCAGGCACCCTCGTCTTTCTTGTGCCATTTCTACGTAAAAGTCTAAGTGCATTAGCTGCAAACCTTGAAGCATATATTGTGGCTCCTAGACTTGGTGAACTACCACCTGCTTTGGCCAATGCATCTTGCAGCCTATTCTCCTCTTCCCTGAGAGACTCTTCCAGCTTCTTTTTACTATAGCGCCTCCACGCTGCTTGTATGAAACATGCAGCCCATGTACGCCATTGTTGCGAATAAAACCTGAAAGTGTGCCGAAGCTGCTTGCTATGAAGGCGCCGAAATTGAGATGCGACGAACTTCAAGTCATCGGCTTTTAGAGCGAATGCTTCCACTTCTGAAAGAGTTTGGACAGTCCTAGTTGATATGGGAAGGTTCGATGAGGATTGAGGATCTAGTGCCCATGTGAGAAGTTCCTCTCCACAAAAGTCGCCAGCCTTGAGGTATTCAGAGTTAAAGAAGCCTGTTCTTCCACCATTAGTGGTCACCGTCAATAGCTTTCCGCGCATGATGAAGAGCATCTCATCAACAGGATCTCCTTCCCGGGCAATGCAGCTTTCTTCTGTGTACAGCACTGGCTTGAGTCGGTCACACATAGCATCCAAAAGTTGCTCGTCCATGTTCTCAAACATTGGCACCTTAAGTTCATGCAAAAGAGAAGGATTTGGTTATTACTAAAATATTACATGGAAAACCAACTATTCTTCCAATAGGAACGATAATTGGTTTACTTTTCAACAATTGTCTTAAAATCCTTCCTCGATATTCCTAAATATTTTGAATTACCAATAGATTATGGATCCTTCTCCAGGACACCTAACTAGTTTTAGCACAACGTGATCACAACTATGTTTTATAATTTCTCGGTGCCATTTAATTACAATAGAAAATTGCAGTGCTTCAAAATTACTAATGAAAACATGCACAGCACTCCTTTTAGAGAGATCAAATGTACGTACAGAACATGTTCAAACAAATTATTAATGTTATTCACTTAATCTACCTAGAAGCAAAGTTCAGAATTTCTGTTTTATTTATGTGCAAGTATACCATATCTTCCTGTTCAATGTTCCATTGGATATTCTATTAAGTACTCACCAACCAAAAACAAAGATACCCCAAGCAAATTTTCATTTTCAAAAATAAAAAAAAGAAACAAAGATCATAGTCACAGTAAAAGAATGATAGTAACACGATGTGAAAAAAAAAACCCAAGATATGGAGAAGCATACCCTCATCAGCAAAGCCAAGCAAAGATGCCGCTTAATATCCCTTCTTAAATCCTTGGGAAGATCTCGAATCAAACTGTCTTCATCAACACCTCTGGTTTCTTGCCATTTGTACTGCTCATGTCGTCTGATTCTTTCTCTCAGGCTGTCAGGAAGTAATCGATGGGACATCCACTGTTCTGCATCTCTCCTTTTCACCCTCATTTCCTCCAATCTGGTGGTTGTTGACTGCAAATATGTCTGTTCCAAAAAAGATATTAGAGTCAAAAAGTAGAAGAATACTTGACCCAGGTTTGAAACTAGTTTCTAAGCAAAAATGAGGAAAAAAAAACAAAAAAAAAAGATTGAGGACCAGGATTTTAGGGTATATCTAAAATATGATAAGAAAAAATAGTTAGATAATTCTGGAAGAGGAAGAGCATTAGAAACAGATATTTTTGTCCATGCCAACCTAGAGAGAATTACAATAACTTAATGTACAATAATTTTACATTGTTCACCCTATTTCAGGCAACACTTGCAAGCATAAGGCAATTGATAACGACCTCTACTTCACCATGACAACCCAGAAAACAGAATTCCACAAGAGCTGATGTTCACTCCCCAAAAAATACTTCATAAGTTAATAGTGCACATTCTCACTAACAATAAGTGCTCTAATTCTAATAGCAAAAGGAAATCTCCTAAAAAGAAAATCTTAATTAACTACCAATAAAAGAATTTATAGCACCAAAAAACTGTTATCAACAAAAAAAGGTGGAGGGTGACAGATCACGGGAGGAAAATATGGTACTGCTAACCATTTTATTCTAAATCAACAAATAGTGATGTTTGCCAGTATTACTACTTGATTAACAGACAATAAAGAGATATTTGACACCAACCTGCATATTTCCAATGAGGAATGCAAATAACACCAGACCAGCAATTGAAATGAAAATAGCAAAGCTGATTTCCCAAACATAGGTACTTGTTGCAAGGTTCTGACCAAGAGAACTGCAATAGATGGAGGAATATATACAGAATGTCAGATAACTTTGTAAAAATTGGCTCAACAAAAAAATCAAAATTCAAAACATACTAACAACATGCAACTTCAAAATTGACAATTGATTGACACCTCTCCCAATCGAGGACCTCACAATTGTGGGCATTAAACAAATCCAAAACTGAAGACAACCATTTTCCACTTCTAAGCACCAAATCAGAAGTCATCCAACATCTACATGCTTTTAGATTATACAACTTTTTTCATTGAAAATTAATGCCATTCAAATCGCAAGAACAATAAAAACCCTAAAAGACATGCATTTCACACACCCCACACCTGGGAAAAGATGCATTTATTGAGTATACACACACTGAAATGCAGAATACTTTTTATCCAAGGGATGTAAGCAAACAGAACTATAAGAAACAATTCTATGACATGAGCATGCAGACATATGGAGTCCAAGCACAGCTACAGGTTCCTAGCACCACACTCATAGCTGACATCAACTCAACAAAGTTGTCACCAAAATAATGAACACATTGCAATGTACGGTTACTTCATAATCTCAAAATTAATAGCATATAATAAAAAATAATTAATAAAGCACACCTCAAGTTTCTTAGGCCCCACCAAAAGCAATAAAAGAACTTTTGTGGGAAATCTCTTGACTCCACAACTCCAGATTGAAGGGCATCAAGAAATATTCCAAAATTAAAGAGGGTTGTATTTTGATCCTGTATTGGGCAAGAAGCATTCAGGAATGCTGACATTGTGCCCAAAACTTGATGATTATCACAATACATAGCTGTTGTGTTACATGTGCTATTTCGTCGACACGCATCTTGCCAGCATGTGGTTTCTCTTTCTATAGAAAACAAGTACCAAAAGGCACCAATAACCTAAGAGCAACAAGTAAATCAGCAATCAGAGGCAGATGATATCATTTTCATTAGTCAGATAATTTGCACAGAAAAAAAATGCAACAATGATATCAAATCTAAATATGCAACATTGGGAACCAAAATAAAATGGTGCGGACCTGAGAGTTTGAAACAACATATAAACCATGTACACAAGGTACAGCATGAACACATGGACACAGAAAAACTATGTAGTGTTGCCATAAGCATCAAACACAAGTATGTGTATGCCATTGGGAAAAACCCAACTCCCACATTGACTAGAGATAAGGCAAAGATGGAGTATACAAGTGGAAGGCAACCCTCATCCTATGAGCTAACTTTTAGGGTTCATTTTAAGATGGTATTATAGTCTATCATAGATCTAAGGGTGCTCATAATTTGGGTATTTACATAACTGTAACTAAATTATATCTAAAATCAAATACATAACTAGTTATGGATGAATAACAATAAGTTATTAGAAATACCCATAACTATAAAATTGGTTATAGTTTTATACCTACTTTTATATAACTAGTTGTATAAAACTAGATATAGTTATAGTTATTTATTTAAAACTAGTTTTTTTGAGCATCCCTACCTGGATCCATTAAACAGGTCACCCACCATATTATCCACGTACCAAGCCCAAAAGTGTCTGGGCGTGAGGGAGGGTGTAGAGGGAAGAAAAGGAGATAATAGAGACCAATCATGAAATATTAGGAAGTATAAAAACTACTCCAAAGAGATAATCTAAAATATTCTAAATAATTCTAAGATAAAATGTAGATATTATTAGATATCCTTTGTGTAAGAAAATTCCCAGGTTCAAGTCATAGCGTATAAGTTTGCCTAAACAGAATAAGGATATAAGTCATAGAAAAAATGAGTTCAAAAAATGCAAAAAAAAAAAAACTTTTATAATATGAAAGGGCAATTGATTAATGACATAGTTAATGCTGAAAATCAACCATGAAGGCTGATGTTATTAAAAGCAAAAACTTTAAAGTACAATATTAACATAAAATGGTCTACAAAAATAATAATAATAAAGAAAATAACTGAATATTACCTTCAAATAAAGTGTCGTTCTATGTTCAAAGACTTGAAATTATTAACAATTGAAGAAAAACAACTTTAAAGAATATTATAGAAAATATTATTAGATGATTTTTAATATATGTACGTATTTAAAAAAGCTTTTTTTTTTTTTGGGGGGGTTTGGGGGGGGGGGCATGAAGCTCGCTCCACCTCTAGTGATGGCAGAAACTACTGACAAGATGACATGGCAATGGGTGACCAGAAAACCGGAGATGAAACATAGCAGCAAGAGAGGCAATTAATTGGAAGGGGGGGAGATTAGCCATGGAAATAAAGTGAAGCTCTAGATTTTAGCCATGATATGATGTGTTACATTTGTCACCAAACATAAAGCCCTAACCCATACTTATACTAGATATTAGATCATAATCCTAACAAAATATTTTTTTTATTACATGCTAACAAAATATGGAATCATGTGATTACAGAACATCAACTGAACCATTAAATTGTGTTGTATTTTAAATTCACATACAAACTCGTGCTTTGTGATAGGCGGAAAGAAAATGTTGCGTATCAAATCTGCACACAACTAAAACACAGAATCACGTTTTCCCACTATAACACAAAGAATCATAATCCCCCCACCCCCCGGAAAAAAAAACTACATCTCAATTATGCAGAATATACACACATGGGGGTCGTCATAATGCTGTTGTGTGTGTACACATCATATCACCACAAGGGCAAATATTTGTGCCTATCAAACTTTCCTTGTTTAATCTAGTGATCAGGCAAAATAAATCCACAATACATAAAGATTTAAGCTTTAGAAAAAAAATCAATGATCTCAGAAAAAAAGTGAAAAAATAAATAATAAATTTAGTAGAAAGCAATATAACACAAAATTATTCTCAGTAATGTACACAAGAAAAAGGAAAAAAAAAAAGATTGCAGCATAAACTTACATGACTTGCTAGCATGTAAAGAAAGAGATTGAATGCTGCTCCAGCCCAAGCTGTTTCAGTGAGAATGCCAGAGGTTCTAGTAACTTCTTTATATAATGGAATTATTCGTAAAAACCGTGGGATATATTGGAAGCAGACAATAAATTTCAGCAAGGTCTTTGTATTCAGTGATTCAGAGCCACTCAACTTTGGAATGATAATTAGAATTGCCACCTACCAATATAGGAAAAAGTTGAGTCAAAATGAACATATTGAAATAACTCAATGATATTTTTTTAATTTAAACAAAACTACGAAGATATTAATTTAGGAAGAATGAACTTAATCGCTAGTTACAATATATCTTCTGAGTGAGTCCACATGTTTAGCATTCTACTTTATAAATGCAACCATTTGGCATATTAATGACAGCAAAAACAAGTCCACTTCCTAGATAGAGAGAGGGAGAGAGAGAGCATATGAAAACAAACTTTGCATAACATTCATGCACAAACTCATCAACCCATAGTTCTTCAACCATTACTGGGATGTGGATGTTCAAAAGATGAAAGACAAAAACTCCAACAGCAGAAAGAATTTCCTTACCTGTGGGAGGGGAAGAACGGCAAGAATGTCAATCAAGAAGTATGATGATAGATACCGCATTGCTATTGCCCAAGCATCTTCAACCAAAACACCTCTTCCAAATACTCGAGAAGAGGGAGCAATGAATCCAGTACGAAATTGGAAAATTATATGGATTATATAAAAAATATCAGAGAAAGATCTTAAAACAGTTGCTGTAATTTCCATTTTTCTGTCCATTGAAAGACATTTCTTGTTATCATCAATCACAGGGACATAGAAGAACAAAGGATCAAGTGATACAGCAATAAGACATGATAATACAAATATCTTGTTCCACTTTTGAAGGAAAGGTCCCTGCGGATCAAGGATTTTCTTTTTAGAACTAAAATTTCTAGAAAGAACTCTGTTATAGGGAAGAGACTTGAATGATTTTCTAAATCTCTTTATCCCCTCCGAACTAGATTCCAAACCCCTTTGAAACTTCTCGGAAACTGAATTTAGTGTATTCTTAACTCTTCCCGAGCGTGTCACGTGAATTGCAGGAGAGTTGGTCTCGGAGCCCCTGTCTGAACTCCAATCCCGAAATCTGAGAGCATCATATAAAGAATAAAACTCAGTTCATGATTAACCATCTGATAAACCAGATGTGCAAAGCAAGGGCAACAACACTATGAAATAGACATACATGCACAGAAGTAACAATCATTGAATAAAACTCCCAAAAAAGGGCACCAATTAGAAATGTTTAAAGCATTTTGAGGTTGAAGAGCGCTGAGTTACAAAAGTTGAGAGCAACAAATGGGAAGCCTTATCACAAACATGAAAGACTTGCCCACAATAACAACTAAAATGCTTCTGAAATACCACAATACCATCACGGAAAGTAAATAAAGGTAGCACCATTAAACTAACCTAACAAATTTGTCTTGCTGAAAATTCATGATTGTAGCCTAGTTCAAAAGCAAGGTAGAATTCAACAAATCAGTGTCGCGCAACCGTCACAGGACAGTAAATAGCTTCTTCATGAACCTCAAAATCTCACAGCCTACTCCTGAAATAGTAAAAACAAGAGAGACATCCACAGTTAGATACTCCAATGATCGACCAAAAAAAAAAGAGCAACTTATCCATAGCAACAACAATAGGGTAAAAAAAATCAGCCGCCCAAGCACCTTGCAATATATTGATCCGACATAAGCGAAAAAAATCAAAATCACAATAAATCCACAAAATGAAATAAAACTTCCAATAATGGCCGACAACACACACAAACACATTAAAAGAAGAAGAAGAAGCATGATATCCACAAATATAGTTTCCCTCAAATTTGTCAGGCACACACACTCACATACTAGTACACATCATGGTAAACAGTGTATTATTAATCAATAATCATCAAGAACGAAATTCCAAAATTCCAAGTACACACTTAACAATAAAAACAATAATTTCATAAAAGAAAAACAAATCTCCATCCTCTACCCTTGTACAAATTAAATAACCTAATGGATAAACCGAAGAGTCAAATTCGCAGCCAAGTTGAAACAAGAGAAGAAGAAGAAGAAGAAAATAATTAGAGGGAGAAAGCGACGGAGCGGTTACTGGAGAAAAGGAAAGATTGAAAAAGTATATAGAGAGTGGTTGAGAGAGAGAGAAGAAGAAAAAGAAAAAGAGTACCGGAAGAGGAGTAAGGAAGCAGAGAGCGTGAAGAAGAGGTGAATGATTGTGAGGAATGAAAATAAGAGATTGAAACTGTGACAGAGAGAAGAAGAAGAAGGTTCGTGGAAAGCGGGAAGGAAGTGATGGTGTGGAAGACAACGATGGATAAAGAGAGACAGTTGGTGTTGAGGATGGAAGGAAGAGAGTCTTGTCTGTCGCGGGACCCACTTACTCTCTCAGTTTTATTTAGGGCAAATAAAATTCGTTTGATGTATTCAAATTTAATCTTTAATATGTAAAAAGAATGTGAGAAATAAAATTGTGTTATTTACCTTTTTATATTAATTACTGTCAGTTTTCTTGCGTGGTCATGGGTTAGTAGTAGAGTGTTTGTCTGGTCAAGACTTTTCCCCCCAACCAACCAGTAACCAGCCTCGCCCTTCACTGCACGCCAAACTGCAGTGTCATAAACTCCAAATCTTTACCTTGTAAAAGTTGACCAGAAGCACGTTTGTATCTTGCATTTTGTAATTATTCATTCATTGGATATAACAAGTGAGATAATTCATTTTATATGAAAGTAAGAAAAATAAATATACTCATGTATATGACTTCTATGTTGATATGTACAAAAGATATATATTTGATATTTTCTCCTGATCTAATTATAAATAAATAAATAAAATTTATGAACTATATAAACAAATTTTAATTATTTTTTTAATCATATTTATTGATATCATCAAAAATATATTTTTCAATTAATTAAGATTCTATTTTTAATGACACTTATTTTTTATATTAATCAATTTTTTAATGAAGACACTTTAAAAAATTGTTATTTTTTAAAATATACTTGGTAGAATTAAATTGTACTCCTATTAACTATTTTAGTCAGTGAAAAAATAGTTATTTGTGTTTATATTTGAGTCCGTAGTATATGACTTTAAATTTGGTATGATTTTGGGAAAAACATGAGAGGAAGTTTTATTTGTATCTAAAGCTTCGTCTTATATTGTTATTATTTTCTGTTATTGTTAATTGCGTTGACAATGATAGTTGTTTGGACTATTATTCCTAAGCTCCAAATCCATAGTTGTTTGAAGGTTCTCTGTGTACTCCACCTCCAAAGCAAGATAAACCTTTTTTTTTTTTAATTGATGTGTTGATATCCAAGGATTTTTTTTTTCCCGAAATACTAGTAGTAAGTTTAAAATTTAAATTGTCTTTCAAAATTCAAAATGGCGTGAAGAAAAATTCAATCTTTTTTTTTTTGGGCTTATTTAATTCTAACCTTTCAACTTGAATGGACCACTCTGAAAATTTCCATACAAAGTAAAATGACAATCGAGCTGCAAGTAGAGAGCAAAAGTCAACAGATAGCTACGTTACTTTGTGTAAGAAAAAAAGATAGCTACATTACCTAATAAACAGTTCTACTAATAATACAAATTTTTCTGCATTAAAAAAAAATACTATACAATTTTCTAACCAACGCAAAAGGTGCATAAGACAAATCCTACAAAAATTCTAACTAAATCTAATAAAAACTAATTACTACAGATAATTAAGATTTTTATTAAGAACTATTTTCTATCTATCTCAACTCAATTCACAAGTAATGAAGTAAATACTAGAAACGCATGCACCCGAAAAAAATATATTAGATATAAAATAATTACCCTTAATCACTTTTTTTAATTTTTCTTACTGGTGAGTTCGTTTAAGCTCATTTAAGAAAAACTTATTTTAATAAAAATAAATAGTTTTATAATTTATCTAAACTGTTTTTACTTAAAATTATAACGGGTCCAAGGAGTAACAGCAAAACAACAAAAACTTACACTTTAAGTTTATTACTAAAAAAAATATTTACTATTATAATTTATAAGTAAAAAATGTCTCATATTGATAAAAATATTACTGGTAAAAACTAACACATTTAAAATAAAAAAATAAAAATAAATCTTTTAAAATTTAATTTAAGTCTCGCTTATGGTTTGATTGATCCTATTTTAAATAAATAATTTTTTATTATTTCAAGAAACAAATCATATTTGTTTGTCAAAAAATTACTTTCTTAAAAATATTTATTTTAAAATTTAAACAAACTCACCACTCATGCATGAATGTTATGTACTAACAAGAAGTTTTTTTTTTTAACAGCAATAACAAGTTGATAAGCTGATAGATTTGGAAAATCATTACAATTACTATTTCAATTTTATAATCAACTACTGATTTTTCAAATGTAAATGAATACGGGTGATTAATAGTATATTCTAGCTTCGTACACGATACGGTAACTATTTTACCATAATTATAAATTGTAAATTACAAATAAATATAAAAGTGTTGTTGTAAAATAAGGCTCTTGATACACTGTTGCAACTTGCAACTAGGCCTTGTCACCAGCTCGTATTTGCATAGATATTTTTTTAGCTGGAGATTTGCATAGATATTTGTTAAACAGATATTCATAATTTTATAAGTATTTATGAGTATTTTTTAAAATATAATTTTTTTAAAAAGTAAAAAATAAAAATTAAATGAATAGATTTGAAATATATATTTATACTAAAAATAAATAATTTAAAAATATAAAAAATCAGAATTATTTATCTTATACTCATTTTTATCTTAAAATAAAAGTCGTAATTAAGAAAAAAAACTTTTTAATATCAAATGTGTATTTGACTTTTTAAAGTAACATTTTTTTCCATTAAAATTCCCAATATGTATCAAATTAATTTTAAAATGTAATATTAATACTAAATTTAATTTTCATAAAATTATTATTTTATTTCATTTATTTATTAGTTTATTTTTCTTTATGTATATGAAACAACTTATAACAATACTTATTTTAAAACCAAGGAAATATATAATAAAAACATTTAAGTAAAGCTCCTGTCCCACTTTTAAGCATATATCCATTAAGCTGTCAAATTCTTCTGTCAAACTCCTAACATTTTAAAAAAATGATTAAATTCGGTTTTAAATAAAACTAAATTGATCCAATTCCAAAAAATAAAAGCCCTCATTAAAAACTTTTTAAAATAGAAAGATTAATTTGAACTTAATAAATTAGTTGAGAGATTAAATTAAATCTTTTAAAAATAAAAGATAAACAAATTGTATAAAAAATAAATTATAAATTAGAGAATCAAAATAATAATTTAATGAAAGAAAAAAATTATAAAATAAAAAAATTATAAATCTAAGGGTGTATTATTGTTTTTCGTTTACACTGGAAGTTGACATTTTCAATGGGTTCGGAATAGGCGAACGGGAAAGCAGGCGACGACACCAACAAATAACAACGAATGACTAAAACAAACCCAACTTCATCGTCATCACTCCCTTAATCTCCACACTCTGGAAGAACCAAATTGCGAAAATGGGATTGATTACGGTGGTGAAGGAGTTGTGGAGGGCTTTCTTTTTCCTTTGCTCACTACAATTCTGGAGAATGGCGTTGCTCTGGACTTTCTCTATTCTTTATTCTTATTACCAATTGTTCAAAGATTCCTTATCCCATTCCCAGTATTTCAAACCTCTAATTCCTGAGAAATGTTCCCTCTTCTCTCAGAAACTCGTGTCCTATCCCAGGTGCTCCCCTTTCACAACTACTTTTAGGCCTGTCTGCGTCATCACTGGTGTAAGTCTCTCTCTCTTTTTTTTTTTATTCATTCATTCATTCTTTTTTTGCTCTAGCTATTTGATTATGGGAATTTCTCAGTTTCATTTTGTGTTGGTGTAGGCAACGTCTGGTCTGGGATTAGCTGCTGCCTATGAACTTTCCAAGGAAGGATATGTTGTTGTGCTTGGTAACTTTTTATTCTTAATCTTATTCTACTTTTCATACTTTTAAATTTTAAGCATACTGTAGTTATAAGGTTGGCTTCGTGTTTAAGACAAGAATGGGAGAGAGAGGTAGTGGCCTCGAATCCTTTCGAATAACAAAATTAACAACTGACATTAGTCTTAAAAAAAAAACCTTTAATCATGTTTCTAGTCTAAAGAAAGGTTAAGGACACACTCTTACCTTTTCAGCCTTCTCTTTATTATTTGCAAAGTATTTTTTTTGTTTAATGGGCAAATGTTAGAATGTTAGTTTTTTTAGCAGACGGGATGAACCCGTGACCTTTTCACTGTTCCCTTCTCCCTTAATCATCTAACCCACCCTATATCTTCATTATTTATGGAAGAGTAATGTTTGTCTTACACCCTTTATGGAGTGTACGGATGAGAGAGATTGAAATTGAAGAGAGATGTGATAGAAAATGAAGGAGCGTGAGAGAAAGTGAGTATGAGGAAATCACAACTCTTTGTAAAATCTAGTACTAGCTTCACTAATGAAGTATGAGGCCAGGTTATTTAGGGGAATCCACATGAGATTTCACCCCATAAAGATAATGTTAGAAAGAGTGTTAAAAAGTGTATTGCTTGCATTCTTCTTCTAGTCTATGCGATGTATACTTAAGATTCCAGTTGTGAATGCAGTTGGACGTTCACAGCAATTATTGTCCGAGGTATTTCCTACAACACTTTTTTTAAAATCGTGGTGATGACGACTCCACACTTCATAAATTTCTTACCAGTGTTCCCTGGCTCCCTCTGTCTGATAGACCATAACAAAAATCAAAGATCGGAATGAACATGCCCACCTCGAAGCTTTTCAGGTTGACCTGTCATCAATTGAGTCAGTCGTAAAGTTCAAAACATCCTTGCAACAGTGGTTTTTGGATTCTGATTTGCACTGCTCCATACAAATACTGATAAACAATGCTGGAATACTTGCAACATCACCTAGAGTCACCCCTGAGGGCTATGATCAGTAATAAATACTTTTTTCCTAGCTCCTTTGGTAGTATTGTAGAATTTTTCACTTTATCATTGAATAACTTTTGTGCTTATGATGCATGCTCTGTGTAACATAACAAAAGATGCATAGGCCACGTGCTTGCAAATTTTATTACATTCAGACTGCTAATAATCTGTTTAAGCTAAGGAAAATGGTTACGAGTGTTTGTTACATGTTGAAATTTTGGAGATAATGTTGATTAGCATGATCGACATGTTTTTTATGGAACGCAAACACAAGAAAGACACATGGAATATTTTTACAACTGTATGCAAAAAATAGATTTATTTTTTATACTTGTTTGCTCCATTAAGGTGAGCCTTGTTGCCTTGTGACCTGAAGGTCATGGGTTTAAATCTTGGAAATAGCCTCTCCGCGTACGGGGGTAATGCTATTTACCCTTCCCATACTATACTAGGTGGTGGTGGTGGTGGTGCCCCTATTTTTATTTTTTTTTATATACTTGTTTGCTCCATACCTTCGCATAGCGAAGAGCCTCTGGACAATGGGGTACGAAGTTTTTACTTGTTTGCTCCATGTTTGTTTGGTATCTTAATTTTATAATTAGTACTGACTTTTAAAATGTATAAATGTTTTACATTTTTTTCTCCCAGGATGATTGGTACAAATTATATTGGTGCATTTGCTTTAACAAAGCTTCTACTGCCACTTCTTGAAAGCAGCCCTGTATCCTCCAAAATTGTGAATGTAACATCCTTTACACATCGAGCTGGTAGGGATAATCATTATAAACCTTACTTCTTGATCTATGTTATCGTCTGGTGATCCAACTCTTTCAGTTTGATTCTATTCCATAAATTCTTTGTCACATTGTTTCTACAACAGCGCTTCTCCTATAGAAACTGATCAAGCTCTTCTCTTTAGTTACTGATGTGCAGGTTGATGAGGGAACTGTATCCGGGGAGAGATTTTTTAGATCAATACAATATCCATGTGCTCACATCTATGAGTATTCTAAATGTAAACTGCAAATTTTGGATTAAGTTATATAGATTGCTTTATGTCTTTAGTCCTAACTAGCATTTAATTTTTTTGAAGTATGCCTCATTCTCTTCTCTTATGAGCTCCACCGACAGCTTTGCCTAATGGGAAAATCTCACCAGATATTTGTCACGTATGTAATTACTAATCTACTTACTTCTACTTACTTTCATTTCCTTTTTCTGTCTTGTTCCCAAGTGCTGTGTACTGCTATATGTATTGAAAAAGTTTGGTATATGTTAATAGTTAACTATTTATTGCATAACTGTCAACTATGTTGTTTGAAATATGTTCATCTGATTGCTTCTATTACTTGCCCAACCTTCATGAACTTAATTACAAGTTTTAGGGAGACATTAGAAGAACTTACTTGAGCTTATGGAAATGACTTATGACTTTCCGATAAGCTGTTTTTAGATTTTAGCTTATTTCAATAATCTTCATTGAGAAGTTTATCCAAATACATTTTTTTAGCTTATTGAAATAAGCTTTACAATCAAGTTAATGAATGAGATCTCATATGATAAAAATTTATAAGTGCTTAACTAAGCTGTTTATCCAAAAGTGCCCTTGGTTTCCTATATATCTTTTCTGCACAGCTCACAGGTTCTTGGTTTTGGCAAAAGTATATATGGACACATTGGCATATTTTCCAATCATGTGCTATGGGTAAAATTCATGTGTGCATGTTTGACAAACCTGTAATTCTCTTGTGGTTTTAAACTTTCAATTAAAGGATGAGATTTGTCATAAGCCTCTGTCTTTTTAGGATATAATGATGTTATTGTCACAAATATTTGGCTCCCTACCAGGATCATTTCCTAGTGAGGTTTCTGCCCCCTAGCTCCCTTCCTCCCCAAAGTTTCCAAACACCCCATTCCCCGCCCCCCTAAGAAAAGCTATGTATGAGTTTTGAAGGGTCTATCTCCACCCCTGCTTTCAACTAGCTGTAACTGCATAATCATCCAATGAGTTGGATAGGAAAAAAGGTTTAAATAGGACCAGCTACACTTATATAAATCCACTTTTGATCAGTTTTTAAGCTAAAGTTGTCTAAGTAACAACTAATCATGGCTTTATTGGAGTGGGTTTGGGTCGCTAGGTTAGAGGATCCAATCTTCTGGGTGAAGGTGAATGAACATGAATAAAAAATGAGACAAATGAAAATTCTCAATGAAAAAAATGAAAAAGAGGTGCAAAATGTATTAAACTTTTTGTATAAAGCTTTATTCTTGTCTCATGGATTCTACTTCACCTTTTACATTCAGTTTTTGTATTGTTGCACATTAGTGTTGCGGATCCTGGAGTTGTGCAGACAAACCTCATGCGAGAAATTCCAGCAATCCTATCTTGGTTAGCAATCTATGTGTTGAAGCGTCTACGGCTGTTGCAATCCCCTGAGTGTGGGGTTGACTCTATTGTTGATGCTGCTCTAGCTCCACCAGTAAGTACTTTTATTTGTACTTAATATTGATTTACAGTTTAACATTTTTAACAGCATGTCATTTATCAACAAGTCGATGCATTCTCAATTTCCTTATGCCTTTATTTTCTGCAAAGGTAATTCACCTTGACTTTTGGCTTGGAAACAATATATTGGTCAATTATTTCAACAAACTATTACATATATTAGAGGATCCGAATACAAATTATAAAACACATACACAAATGGACACTTTCGGGTAAAATAGGTTTCTCTCAATTTATGCTTTCAGGTAAAATAGGCTTCTCTCCAATTTCCTCTCCCAAATGGATGCTTTTACATACATTAGAGGATCTAAATAAACATTATAAAACACGTACACACACAAATGGATGCTTTCAGGTAAAAATAAAATACATTTCTCTCAATTTTCGTTCGGAATAACTCCGCAATACTCTTGTGAAATAAAACTTCTCTAAAAATAGGAAATTAATGTGTGCTCACAAACGATATATAATTTCCGTTCTGTTACTCTTGTGCTACTTGGGCTATAACTAGGTATGTCTCAGATAATAGCTAGATCAATCTATGAATATTTATAGATTGCAGGTTTCTTAATTTCTTTTATTATAAATATTTTCATAACAATCTGCAAATATTTTATGTTCTTTATTTTATTATTTAAAAAATATATTAGCATACTCGTATCTTTAAATTAAAATTGTCGTATTAGGTAACAATATATGTTATGGGTACCAGAAAGGAGAACCACACACACAAATTGGGAAGGGAGGGGTAGTACAATTCTTATGCATAATTTGATCTTGAAATTTCTCATCAGCCAATTTGTCCTATGTATCAAATTATTTTTATTTGCTGTCTCTATCATTTTCAGTCCTGCCTCAGTGTTTCTCGATTTCCCCTATTTTTCTAGCAGCCGCAAACTATTGAGTATTGACAAGTGAATTTATGATGATTATTGTGTTGTAAATGACCAAACCATCTAAATTGTCTTCTCCCCATCTTAAGTAATCGTTGTCTACTAAATGGAGTGAAAAAAAATCACTATCTTATAATGATTGTCCTATCCCATTTAATGAACTCATTAGGAAATAAAATAGCCAGGGCTTATACCAACCTCCCCAAATCTTTCTTAATTTTGAGCTCTGCATTTATCACTTCATCTACCTGTATCTAGCACAGTTCATACCACACCTTCAATTTCACCATTGGTTTGAATAATTGCTCTAAACAATTAACTATTTCATTCTTTATATGCTGATGCTTACACTGTTCTCTTATGTCTGCTCTAGTTTTTTCTTAATTCTAATATTGACTGCAGCCATTGAGTTCATGATGTTATTAAATGGGCTTGCATTTTTCAGGGAACATCAGGAGCTTACTTTTTTGGGGGTAATGGTAGGACTATCAACCCTTCAACACTTTCGCGAAATGCCAAATTAGCACGTGAACTTTGGGAGAGTACAAGTAAACTGCTATCTGTAACCCCTTTTGGTGCTGAGGGTAACAGCTGGTAGCATTGGTTCGCATGTCACGTCGCATAACAAAGTGAATAAGTGCTGTTGCCCGTGTAGATTGACAAATGACAACCCATTCTTCATATGAAGTTCTGAGGTTTATAGTGTAAGAGTTGTTTAAAGAAAGTACACTATAATCATTCATGTACCTTCACTTAGTGATGGCCAGCAATCATGATATCTTTTAGCATTACCACCATACACTTGTTGCCTTGTAGCATTGTTCATACTTCATAATTCATTTTCTGATATTGTACTTAATTAATGTGCTAACTAATTCACTACGATAATGCTATGGTTAAGTTTCTAATTATTACTGGATTGAATTTGAATTTAAGAATAATATTTTTAGGAAAAAAGGGAATGGTCTAGCATATGGTGCATAGGGGAGTTAGTGCGTATTTGGGGAGGCATTTTGAACGCATGTTTTCTTCAATTTTTTTACGTCAAAATGTTCAATTTTCAAAGCAGGTGTGGGTCACAAATGTTGATAGAAACGTAACCAAACACGTGGTTAGTGAATTGACTGGTTATAGAAGGTTTTTCTGGCTATTTTATTTGCAGCTAAGTCCTAGAAATATGACATAACGTTTTAGGGTTTTATATTAATATAACTTTTAGATTATTCATAATGTATATTACTAAAATAAATCTTTCAATTACTCTTCCATATAAGATTTGCTAGCAAACTATTTTGATAATCTTTCATGATGCATTTGCTATTCTATAAGTATGAAGTACGAAATTTGTGGGTAACAGTGAGAGAAAATAAATTATACTCGTATGAATTGTGAATATACATTTCTAGTTGTGGGTTACAAAACTCATTCGGCGTGGAATCAAAGCAAGGCAAGTGTTTTATGCACTCCATTTTTCCTCCACCCAAACACCACCTTGCGCTTAAAGACCATTGTGGTGGCCCACGAACCTCCACACCGCATCAAACCCACCATCGTGTCGCACTAACCCATCAACTATGTTATCATAGTTCTGAATTGAGTAATGCGGAACATAACATGTGTTCCAAATTACTCATATGAAATTGTGTTAGAAGAACTCCATATTTGTTGTTCTGGGTACCCGAAAAAAAGCTTCTGGATTATGTAATTCGGAGATTGTTTAACATGAACAACATTATGAATTTGTGAATCTGCCAACATTTATCAGTCATGTATATTATATTTTCCCTTTCTCTCTTCACTCGATTTTCGTCTTCAAACTCACAACACAACTGTGCAGTGGTGCAGTGGTGCAGAGTCATGGTTGATGAGGTGGTGCGGCGTGGTTGTGGTTTGCGGTAGTCTTCAAATTCACCACATCATGTTTTTCAAAGAGTGTAATGCGGTAGTCTTATGGCTATTTAAACCGCCACGACACATCTTAGATCAAGGGCGAACGTACTTATACATGATGGGGGTGGCCTTGGTCCCCCTGATTTTTTTAAAATTCTATTTTTAATATATAATATTTTGATATTAAATTAATTATTTTTTTTGAAGACTTTTATTATATAATAAAAACAATAGTATTTAAGTATTTTTATTGATTTCTTGATAAAATATTTTATTTCCTTTTTATAGTATTGATCACAAAAATAATGACATTTTTTTCTCTTTTCTTAGACAAATATTTTATTTTATTTTATAAATACTGTAATTCTTTTTATAATCTTCACGATTGAAATAATTACATTTGTTTACTTTTTAAAATAAAATATTTAATGTTATTTATTTCCTTGTTAATATATTTTCCTTTTATAATGTATTGTTGTTGTTTTAGATGTTATAAATATTTATATTTGTAACCAAATTACTTTATTATTCTTTGTTTTATATTGATTTGGTTATCTGAGAAATTAAATGTTATTTATTATTAATCTTTTCTTTGAGATAAACTTGCACTATATTTTATTTTTTTTATAAAAAACTTACATCACATAAGAAATTGATAACTTTAATTTTAAGACATATTAATACCTTTTGTTTTAGGCAAGACATAGTAATAACTATTATTCCTTTTTATTACTATTATTCATATATTATTTTAAATTTGTTTCTCTTATATATTTTATCATTAATTGTTTGCTAGGTTTCAATCTATTTTTGGCTGTGTATAAGTCTAACTTTGAATCTATGAATCTAAATATTATCATATAAACTTTGGAAAAACAAACCAAATATTAAGTTATACAATAATAAATAGTAGTGCGTTTGATCTCCTTAAATAAGATAAATTAAATAGGTTTGGATGAAAAACATTATGATTGGGAGAGAATATCCCATTAAAAGTAAATTAAATAGGTTCTTTGATAAATATTAGTCATTAACAAAATGGTTGAATATTTCATACTAATAATATGATATAATAAAAAAAATATTATGTTGTATAAAACATGAGTAGAAATTCATTTTAATATACTCTGTTCTTTTTTCTTATAAAATAAATAGTTAATGTAAATTTTTATTATAAAATTATATAAGCCTATTTGGTCCTCTATAATTTCTTTTGTTGGGTCCGCCCTTATCTTGGATAATTGAATAAAGAGGAGTATTAAAAACATATTCTCTTAAAATGTATTAAAAATTTTAAAATCAGAAGAGAGACATTAAATACTCTAGGACCTACTAAATTTTATGATTTTTAATAAATTTTCAATTAAAAAAGAATGTTAAAAAAAATGTATTAGAAGGTGTGACCTAATACTTCTCTTGAATAGATTATGCTTCCAGCTAATTATTTTCTAAGTATAACATTGAGTATCCCTCTCTCAGATGTCTTGACACTACTAACGAAAAGGGAGACGTATGATTACATTTGCATCTTCTATGTTTTCTACCAATTGCTTATGAAAACCCTATGTTAATTTTATTAATATAGTATTTATATAATATATAAATATTTTGATATTTTTCTTACACTGTAATGATTATTTTGTTTATTAAATATATAATTTTCAATTGGATTTGTGTACATTAAAAAGTATTATTCAACAAAAAAGTAGTAATTATAACAAACTTTAATGTGTGTGTATATATATATATATTAAAATTGAATATACAGTAAAAAAATAAATTTCTACAATTTTTATTTGAATTTAGATACAACTATTGAATTTTAATAAGAAAATAAAATTTAATAGTTGTATATTATAATTTTCTTATTGTTTCAATAACTGTTTATTATAAATTTTTAATTGAATTTATATACAGTTATTAAAAAATAACATATATCAAGGATATTTACAGTTATTGAAAGTTCAAATGCACGGAAGCCTCATCATAAAAAGGATTTTTTTTTACTAATCAAGAAAAGAAAAATAAAAGGTTTAATGTTAAAACATTAATTGGATAGCAATATAATGCTAGCTTGATAACTGTTTATAATTAATTTCTCCCGCCACGATTCAAGTTCTAGTATACAACAATTTATGCTTGAAATTAATTTAGATATACATCCTAAATTTCTGTTTTTTTTTTTTTTACAAAAATACATCCTAAATTCCTAATTAGTACATTAAGCCGTTTAAATTAAAATTTGTAGAAGTGTTTCTATCCAACTTTTAGATAAATGAATTTATTAACAACAAAACCCATTTAAGAACATAAAAAAAAGATAAATGAATTTATAGTTTATTTTGAATTAGATTTGATTGTCATTCACTAAAAAAAAAGATTTGATCGCATATCTGTCTTCGCAGGAAATGAAGAGAGTAATATAGTGCACTCAAGTGTATTAAATTAATGCAAGAGCTTTTTAAAAAATATGCAAGAACTTCTTAAATTTGTCATATAAAAAAAACAAATTAAATTTTGCCTCAAGTGGTCTAAGGGTGGTCGATCTTACTAATAGCTAGGTTAGGTTTGATTGGGTTATACATTTCTCAAATTTAATCTTCACTAACCTAACCCATATATTTTAACATTATTTATCTTAATTCACTGAACTTAACCTAATTAAGAAATTTATTTTCCATTTTCAAAAAAAAAAATATTCTCCTTTAAAAACAAATAGATATTCTCAATCTATAACATTAAATTTAAGAATTCAAAAATAAGTTTGAATGATGTTTATCATCATTTGGTAATTTGTAGTAATTTGGTTCGGTTGTAAATCGAATTTAAATATTATCTTTATTTATAAAAAAAAATTAAAGGAATTAAATTCGGTGATTTTGGCACGGAAAAGTCAATTATTGGATTAATTTGTTGTTCCAGATTTTGCCACATTTTTTTAAAGGATAAACTAAAATACCGTTGTACTAGTTAATCATGGACTCAGTAATATTTTTTATGTCAAGTATAAAAATTATAAAAACTAAATTAATGTGACTTTCTAACACCAAAGTCACTGAATTCAAGCTCAAATTAAAAGTAATGTTTATATATTTTTATAAAATTTAATCTATAATGTCTATAATATTAATTATTTATAAATTAAAATATACTTAATCAGTTGTATGGCACACAACTAGAACACATTAATGAATATTAACGATAAGAATAATTTTAATATATGTTCATATATATATAGATATAAATTTTAAATAAATTCATGACTATAAATTAAATTAATTACTTTAATTTATTTTGATGAATTAAATAATTGAATCTTAAAAAAAAGATTACATTAACTTATAAAATAAGAATTTTTTTTCCGAACTTATAAATAAGTTAAGATCATAATAAATCAAAATGGGTAAAGCTTTAAATTAATATGAAATGTTTGTATTATATATTATATATTAAACTGAGCAAAAAACTTATAATAATAAGTTAAGTAATGACAATTTATAAATGAATTTTACATGCCAAAAAGTTATACATATTAAGGAGTTGAGACAAATGATATTTTTTAAACATCTTTATTTTTTTTTTATCGATTGAGACACCTTTTAAGAAAAATTATGATGACTCATTGAGTACTAACATCAACAATACTTTAAACATTAAGACTCTAATGATGTCAACAGACCTCATGGGGGAATAATTTTTTTGGAACCATATCCCTTAAGCATATACTACTCAAGTGTTTAATTTTAAATTTGTGTACATATCAAAAACATATATTAAGAGAGATCAAATCCTTAAATGAATGTTAATATTTTAAGATGTTAATTCTTAATTTTTGATAAAAGATACTTGGTTTGACGAAAAAATAGTTAAAAAGTAATCTAAATTTTTTAGTTTAATTTCTATAAATTGTTAATAAAATAACTACACTATTAACAATAGTTGTGGTTGTTGATTTTTAAGATAGTTAAATAATAATGTTTATACATTCTCTCTGACTAATTTCTCATTTATTTTTTAAGTCATCACTACATAATTCAACATTTTTTTTAATTCATCATTAGCTAATACTATATAAAAAAAAACCTTTACTATTGCTACATTCTAAGTAGGTTGAAATTTTTAATATTTTTTTTACTATAAAAGTAAAGTTTCAATTCAGTGTTTTGATTCATACCAATTACCAAATAAATATTCACACATACACCAAAAAATACCAAAATCTTCAAAAAAAGAATAATTTAAAATTCTCTTGGCCCTAAGTTGCAAACCCAATTCCTAACCCCAGGAGTAAAAGCTAACCATGGTCAAGTTATTTGGGTCCCACACATTATAAAAAAGTTGACATGGATCAAGAAAAAAAGGAGGAAAAAAAAAATAATAACAATAACCAGCTCAACAAGGGGGGTTCCATTTTTCAGTAGTAAATTGGGGGCAAATAAGATTCTTCACAGTTGTTTGTTGTTGAGTTGAGGGCTTGGCTTTGACAGATGGGTCATTGTACATGCTGAGACTGAGACCGTCTTCTCAGATTCAATTCAAAATTCCTCAACGTCACTCACACCCTTTTTTCTCCAATCAGGTAATTTTCACTCCTCACTCCTCCTCCTCATCATCTTCGCTACTTCTCAATACACCGCTTATCTCTCTCTCTCTCTCTCTCTCTCTGCTTTTTACTTCTTCTTCATTAGATTCGCAACGCGCCATCTTCCAGCTAGGGTTTCCAGCTCAATTTCCAGATTTTCACTTTCCCTCGATTTCGACCGTTGCAAGAGTTAATTTGAAATGCGCTTCCCCTGTAGATCCGTGGCGGGATTCTGTTGACTTCGAATTTCGCTGTCTGAACAAAAACAACAAAAAGAGGTTCGTGTCCGAACATTTTTACTTTACTTGTTTTATTTATTTGATTTTGAGGTAAGCTTCAATTGCGAGGTTTTTGTGTCAGCTGGTGTTCTGAATTTTGCTTGTTTTGCTGCGTTGCGTGAATTTCGCCTATTAATTTAATTACTACTCCGGGGATTTTGGGATGGCGTCGATGATTCGAATTTTATTGTTATTTTTGGAGTTGATACTTTTGATTTGTGATTGGTTCATACTAGGTCGTATTGGTACTGTATCTATATCCAAAGGCGGAAAACTGAGCAAAGAAAAAAGCAATTAATAATAGTTATTTGTTATATTGAGTTCAGTTTACAAATCAATAATTGCTTACTGGAAGACATTGACCTTGTTCTTGTGGTTACGGGACTGGAAAGGGTGCTGATAGTTGCATTTTTGGTTGGGTTAACAACTAACGAGTAATATTTTATATGGTTTGTGGTGGTTTGCAGTTTGTTTTCGTGTAGATCTGTCCTCACCTTCCTCTTTGATAACCGAAAAAAATATTTAGACTATTATATTATATTATAATCTAACACATGCTTATCAGTGTGTTGAACTTGGTCTAGCTTTCAGTGTTGGTGAACAACTTAGCATGAAGAAGAATGGAATTTTGGAAATTTATTTTGATTGCATGGATGGCTTCTGTGGAAGTATTTGAGTTGGATATTCTTGCATATGTGGGTTGTTTTATTGTTATATGACAACAAAGGCCTTATCCCATTAGGTGAAGTTGACTACATTAATCACATGACATCATTGGGCTTTGTTACAGACCTAATCCTTAGATATATAATTCATCACGAGATTTCTTTTATCAGCTTCCTCCAATGTCCTTCTTGGTCTCCTTCCTCCCTTTTCATGCAATTATAAATCATGCAATTTACTCTCCTTGTTTCCAGTGACCTTTGTATGTGGCCAAACTACCTTATGCTGGTTTTCTGTCATATTTTCCTCAATTGATGCCACACCAATATGTCTTCATATACAATCATTTCATATCCTATACTTTACTGTGTGGTCGCACATCTATCTTAACATTCTCTTTCTGTTATTCTCACTTTTGTCTTGTCTCTATAAAGTGCAGCGGTCACTACCACAGAGTATAGCCAGATGTATAACAGTATGAAAAAACTTTCCTTTGAACTTGGTAAGTATTTTGCGACCACAAACAACCTCCGATACCTTTATTCTTTCTAACCATCCAGCTTGTATAAGGCTAAACACTGGTAAACATTGTACCGCATTCCCTGTTTCACTTTTCAATAAAATACAGAACTCTTGTAAGTGGAACATGCTTATAAATTGGATTTTGGAATAAGTATAGCATTGGAAAGGAATCTTTTAGGTCATAGGAAACTTAACCATTGGCCTTATCCTAGAAGTTTAATTAAAAGTGACTCTATCACCTCTGCCTTGTGCCTTCTGAGATGATGTCTGCAATACTTTTTATAAGAAAATATTTAGTTGCTCACACCTTTGTGCTGCTATCAAGGGAATCTAATTGAATAGCAACATGTCATAAGCAAATAAACAATTCATTAATGTTAATGCATTACCTTTTCTGCTCTTTAAAAAGGGTACTTCGTGATTTAATCAGGCTTTGTAACTATATTAGTCAGTTTTATGTAAGTTCTATACATTGATATGCTGGCTTAATATTGCAAATGAGAAAAAGGCAATTATCCAGTTTCTTTCTAGTTTCTACATAAGTTCCAACCAAAATTATAGTTAAGGATCCAGGATTCCTTGATAGAAAACAAATTCTGACATTGGCAATGTTACTCCCACATATCTTGTTTACATCAAATCACACTGTAATATTGACATGTATAGTCACTATGCCTGGTTAGTGAACATGTCCATACCTGTGAACAATAGGATTTAAGGTTACATGCAAGGGAGACATGTCTTATCATTTCTTCTCATCTTTCTTTATTTGAATTTATAATACTTTACTATATAATCTTTCAATTTTTCCCTAGACAACAATGACACACAGATAATGTATGTTGTTCCATACAGATGATGATAGAGGTATATGACAGTGCAATGCAAGTGACTCCACATATTGAAGATGAAAATTCTTTATAAAGTGCTCACACAGTGTCATAAACTACAGCTTTTGTCATTAATAGTTTTGAATATCTATTTGTGATTCATACTTTGAAAAGTTGATTTGCTTGTAATTTTTGCTCCACACACCTAAATCTTGAGAAATTTAGGGAGTGTGACTCAATTTCTTTCTCCATTGGTTCAGGTACAAGGTTGAGGGGTTTCCTCAAGCAAAGGAGACCTGGTATAAAATCCAGTAGCCGTGGTTAAATTGTTCCCCGCATTTTTAACTGTCTGAGGAAGTAACTTAACAATATTTAAGACTACTACAAAATGATGGAGTGCAACAAAGATGAGGCAGTTAGGGCCAAAGAAATAGCAGAGAGGAAATTTTCAGAAAGAGAATATGTTGGTGCAAAGAAGTTTGCTCTCAAGGCTCAAAATCTGTATCCTGAGTTGGAGGATATTACCCAGCTTTTGACAACAATTGATATTTACATATCCGCTGAGAATAAAGTAAGTGGAGAAATGGATTGGTATGGTATACTTGGAGTGAGCCCCTTTGCTGATGAGGAGACTGTTAGAAAGCAATACAGAAAGCTGGCTCTCACTCTTCATCCTGACAAAAACAAGTCTTTGGGTGCTGAGGGTGCATTTAAGCTGGTTTCAGAGGCATGGAGTTTGTTATCAGATAAGACCAAGAGACTAGAATATAACCAGAAGAGGAGTTTGAAAGGATTCCAACATAATAATCCCAACCATGTTGGATCTCAATCGGATGCACCCAGTTCAAATGGTTATTATAATCTAAAGAAGAATGCAACTTCAAATGTCAGGGCAGGAAAGAATAATGGTCGGGCACCTTCAGCTCCGGTTAAAAAGGTTGAAACCTTTTGGACTATCTGTAATAGGTGCAGGACACATTATGAATATCTCAGGGTTTATTTGAATCACACCCTTTTATGTCCAAACTGTAATGAAGCTTTTGTTGCCGTAGAGAGGGGTCCACCACCAAATGTTTTTAAGCCACCAAATTGGTCTTCTCATCAACGGCATCAGAATTCTCAACACCATGCTGGAAGTAATAATACAAATTTTCAGTGGGGTTCTCACTCTAGAATGGCTGGTTTTGGTAGCACAGATGGATCAACATCTGTTGCAGCTCAAGCTGCAAGTGTTGTGCAGCAGGCAAGTGAGAGAGTAAGGAGGGAAGGTTCTTTTCACAAAGCTGAAAAACCTATGAAGAAAAGGAAGACAGATGATATTTGCATTAATGGTTATCAAGGATACATGGCAAATCATATGGCTACAGGACATGGAGCGGCTGGTTTGGGCACCTTTTCTGAACCAGGAAAGGCTAACTTGGAAACAGAAAGGAATTATGGTTTTTCAGGTCTTCCTGGCAAGCATTACAGCACAAGAGAATTGTCAATGTTTGAAATACGAAACATGTTGATGGATAAGTCACGCATTGAAATTCGTGAGAAACTTCAAGAATGGAAATTGATGGCTGAAGCTAAGATTAACAAGGACAAAGAGAATAAAAGACAGAAAAGCACATTTAATGGCAAACCAACTGGTTCAGAGAAGCTGAGAGAGACTGCTGTTAATGGTAACAGGCATCTGGACATTGATTCTTTCCCTGTCAGAACTGATGATACAGTTAAGAAGAGCCAAACTTATGTTACAATCAATGTTCCAGACCCTGATTTTCATAATTTTGACTTGGATAGAGATGAAAATTCCTTTGCAGAGGACCAGGTCTGGGCTGCTTATGATGACGATGATGGAATGCCTCGTTATTATGCTAAAATTCACAAGGTGATCTCCATGAAGCCATTTAAAATGCGGATCAGTTGGCTTAACTCTCGAAGCAACAGTGAATTGGGCCCAATAGATTGGGTAGGCTCTGGTTTTTATAAAACTTGCGGGGATTTCAGAACTGGCAAGCATGAAATAACTGAATCATTAAATTCATTCTCTCACAAGGTTAGGTGGACAAAAGGCACAAGAGGTGTTGTTCGAATCTTTCCTGGAAAAGGGGAGGTCTGGGCTCTTTACAGAAACTGGTCTCCTGATTGGAATGAACATACCCCAGATGAAGTGATACACAAGTATGATATGGTGGAGGTGCTTGAAGATTTCGATGAAGAGCAAGGCATATTAGTTACCCCCCTTGTTAAGGTTGCTGGTTTTAGGACTGTGTTTCAAAGGCACATGGACTGTGATCAGGAGAGGAGGATTCTTAAAGAGGAAATGTTTCAATTCTCTCATCAGGTTCCTAATTACTTGCTTACTGGCCAAGAAGCTGATAATGCTCCAAAGGGTTGTCGAGAGTTGGATCCAGCCGCTACTCCTTTAGACCTCCTCCAGATAGCAACAGAAGCTAACGAGACAACGGATAATGCTTAGGAAGCCTGATGAAGAAACGAGGTCTGGTTCACCTGCTGTGAAATGGGAGAGAGAATGCTTCAAAACCTTGTAGAGCAGAAATGTTAAACGAGGGTAGTAAACAGATAAAGAATGATAAATGACAGTGCAAAGGATAGAGATGTTGGTGTGACTGATGATGCAATAGGCTTGAGAAATCAAAATGTAGATCAATGAAAATACACTCTTCCACGACTCTTTCATTTTTTTAAGCCTGACAGATATTCTATAGTGTCCTTTTTGTGTTATAAATGGATCGAAGTGATCCACAGCTTTTCGGTTTTTGTTGTATAATTTTCAGACATGTTATTCGTAGAATCGTGGCAGTTATCATTCATCGTTCTGCAAGCAAGATGAATAGACTATAGTTCTGGCATTTCATGTAGTCCATGCCTGGTGATTTACTCTTCCAGTATATGGACGTGCATATTCTGTCTTGTGTTATAAACTCATGAGTATTAATTACATTCGATTCATTTGCTAATTGTAGTGTCATGCCCAATGCAAGGCTGCTATTATTTGTTTAAAGCTGCGTTGTTTTAATTGTAACTCACCGATTAAGATTTTACATTCAGATACCCTTGTTATTACATGATCTCCAGGGAACTGTTTTATTTTTACCCAGTACGTTACCCAGACATTGGGCGTCTTAAATTTGAAGTACAATAAAGATAAAACCAAATGACCTATTTAACTTTTTACCTTATTTTTTTGTTATTTTATCTTTTTAAACTGGTTTAAAATGATCAATTCCTATTGTCGTTAATGGAATAAAGTTCTTAATGACTGAAAATCGTCACGGAATTTTTTTTCCTTCTCTTTTAATATATGCATGTAAATTTTTAATTTTAAAAATGTAAAAAAAGAACAGTTTAATTAGTAAAAATTAATTTTAAATATGATTCACGAATATTTTATTATGTACAATATTAATTAAACAGATTTAAGTATTACTTTAAATTTTTAAAAATTATGTGATAGTTTGATAATAACTTTAGTTTCATCTTTTTAGTGCAGACACTTACGCTTAGAGTGGTGTGACGAAATATAAAGTCACCAGCTTAAATTAATAACAGTTAAAAATAAAAGCTTGTCTAGACTCTAGTAGTTTATTAGCAATAATACTTAAGTCAAAGGTAACACAATTAGTTTCTAGACTAGAAGATAGTTTAAAAGGAGCATAAAAAACTCAGTGGACTGATAACAGAAAGAAGAAATTATGCAGATTATTGATATTAAAAAGGACTGGAACAAAGTCCTTTTTTCCATTCGAAGAAAGAATTGACATAAACTATATGCTAATTTGTTCACTCTGGGTTTGACGGTTGTTCTTCGGTTTCGGGTTGTTTTCATAATTTATTTATTTATTATTTAGGTTACAATTCTGCATTTGAATGACTTTTTTTAATTATACTCTATTATAACAAAAAATAAAAACTACAGAAAATCTGCATAATAGAAAGAAGAATTTCTTCAGGTTTTAAAACCAATTTATTATCTTTTGAAAATGATATAAATTTTTTTAAAAATAATAGTGAAGTGGGGGCATAATAGAAAGAAGAACTTCTACGGGTTTTAAAAACTATAGAAAACATGAAAGGAAAACAAAATGAAAAAGAAAAAAGCATCCACACCCTGAAAAGAAACAAAAAAGAAATAGCAGATTTTGAGGATATTATCAGCTCCACTTCATAGATTATCAACTAAAATGTTCTAGACAAAGCACAACTTGAATGCATAATTTGCTTTTTGCAAATGTCCTACATATGTGCCCAAGCCCAACTATGATGGCTGAATATATACGTTTAGTAGCAGAAGTTAAACATAAGCAAAACATGAAATATTCTCAAAAAAGGGGTGCTATTATATTCATAACAACCACATGATGACACCATGCATATTGTCATGGTTTTACAAAAAATGAAATATTCTCCAAATCAGGACTCCTAGTAGATACAATAACCACCACATCACACCTTGCATCATTCAGTCTTAATACTCTTTCTTAGCTTGGTAGAGGAAAGTTGACATGAAGTCAAATGTTGAGAAACATTATCATCAAATTGTGCCTCAGCTGATATCCTATTAGCAGGAGTTAAGTAATCGATAAATTTTGGATCAAAATCAGATGATGCAGATAAGCATTGCAGTAGAATTAAAAGATATAACAATTAGAACACAATACAATCTAATAATCTATTATATATAGAATATGAATATTAGTATCAATTTTGTTCTATTTTCACTTGCAGTATCATACAAATCAGTGTCATTCAACATCACCTTCTCTATGTTACTTGTGGTGGTGGTGGTGTCCTAAGTATAGAATGGAAAATTTTAAAAGGATATATAATTTCTATTTTGACTCAGATTTATTCAGAAAATTCAAACCTCATCAGATGGTAATTTTAACTTGATGGAATCGATAATTTGTTCATCATCTGATATTTGGATGACAAATGATTTTCGACATCTTGGCTGCACTTTTATCTTGAAAGCTAACATCTTTCCCAAAATACACTCTATAGCTTCAGGAAAAGCCAATGGATCGACCTCACCATCCTACACGTGCAAAGAGAAAAAGGTTAGAAACTTGGAATAAAGAAAAAGTGTACATTAGTTACACATACATTGACACAAGTATGCTACTGTCTGCATACATCTATCAATTGCTTTTTTAGCTCAGCAGCAGTTACATTCAACAATTGTACACACTCTTTGTCCCATAACACAAACTCTGCACACTCTTTTTCTTGAGAAACTAGAATCTCTATTCTAAACCTGTGGGAAAAATAAAGGAAACTCTCAGACAAATGTCTAAGTGTAAAAAATGTATACACAAAATAGCCTAATAATAATCACCTTGCAACTGTTCCTGTGTTACTTTTCCCACAACCTGAGCAAATATATGTTGTTTCGGGATCACCTTTAACATTGCACCTAGAGCATCCTTCGTAGCTCCACCCATTTGCAACAAAAAATTTCTCTATTTTTGCAAGTGTGACACAAAACAATTCCTAATTGACATACAAAATATAGCACTATATTAAATTCTAAATATAACATCCCACCAACTAAATTGAGATTAGAGACTATGTAAACAACAACTGCAACCCATACCCGATCAAATTCATTTATTTCCATCACACTCTTGACTGGAGTATTCACAAAAAACTTGTCTATAGTAGAAGCTTCAAAAACTGATGAAATCTGAGAGATGGCTTGACTTAATGACTCACAAACAGGGACTGAGTCCAATCTGCACTTTGAATGATTAAAACATTAAAACAAGTTATCTATTACATAATATTATTATTACAAAAAAAAAAAGTCTTTCACCTGTTCCTATATTGTTGGATCTCTACAATATTTTCATTGATGAGAAGCTTTGAATCATGAGAGCCTTGGATAATAATAGGACATTCACCTAATAAGCCGAAATTATATTTAGCCATCCACATATTGAAGTTGAAACTGATATTGCCAAGAATAGATAGTAAGTAAATAAACTAAAAATCATTATTCCAACCTTTTGGGTCCTTTATCTTGGCTAGTGTTAGGATTATAATGATAGGTCCAGTTTCATGTTTCTCCATAAAATTTGATAACTGCGTTGCACATGCATCCCATAGAATGCAACTAAGGATGTTGCTCCTAAAATATAAATACTAGTAAGGCAAACACATGTGAAAAGGAAGGCAGAGGAAAAAGTATTAACACAAATAGGAAGGCAATGTAATTTTTTTAAAACAAATTAGTTGTATGAACCATGGTATATTTACCCGTGGGTCCTTCATATGAATGACCATCTTTGGATTATCATAGCGTTCTTGCTCTATGTCAACAAACTGACCAATCACATCTGCTTAAAAAAAGAAGATAATAAATCTAAAATTGTCCCCCAAAAACATACACCATATTTTATTCTATAATGATTAATATGCAAATTAGAAATTACCTACTAACACATCAGATGAAGCTTGTCCACTCAATATTTCTTCAAATGTAGTAAAGTCATATACATGTTCAGGAATTTCAAGAAGCTCATGTTCTTTTACAATTGTTCCTTTTGTAAAGAACAACCTGTATGGATGCTTGCACAACTTATATATTGTCCAATATTATTTTTTACCTCAAAGTTCTGAACAATATAAGTTTTCCTCTCTTTGAGTTGATTTTTCCATTTGTCAAATTCAAAATGTTCACTGTAGCTCCGATCTTGTGTCCCTAAGAAGATGAGCAAAAAAAATAAAAGCCATAAGGGCTCCATAATGAATGTAGGATTACCTCTCATCCATTAAAATCATCTCCAAAAAACCTCCTTCTGGAGTCTTTTGAATGAAGCACATTTTTGTAATTCTCATCAATTAATCTAATTCTACGTGCCATATCTGTTTTTCAATTTAAATACGCAGTCCTTTAGGATATCATGCTAGCTAATTAAATAGATTTGTGTTAATAAGGGGTAATATAATACATTCTGATAAAGAGTGGTGTGGATGATAAATAACGATTACTAATTTGTGTTTAATATTAATATCATTATTAAATATTAATTAAATATATGATACAATATGTGGTAGATGCAGATATAATACATCCAAAAAATAAACAAATCAATGTTTTTGAGGATAAGCATGCCTATCGGATAAAGAATGTATCTTTATATGATAAAGATATATTTTCTGTTAAAGAATGTATATTTATACGATAAAGAATGGTTACCAAGTTGATGACATGATAATATAGCTAGCTATGCGCTCATTATCAGAAAGTTATTTTCCTTTGCTATGTATTGTAGGATATAGATAACAGAATGGTTCCAGGGTGTGTATATATGTATGTAATATCGATGTGTTCTTTATCAGATTGTCAGCATGCATGCCATGTAAAGCTGAATGTACTATCCATGATATATTATTGCGTTAGGTTGAAATTGCACGACCTTTAAAAGAACATTTAAAATTCTGGCTAAAATATATGGATAGGCATGTTTTCAGTTGGATTTACAGAATGAAAGTAAAAATTTAGAGTCAGGTTGTTTTAGTGCTTTTATGTTGGAACACACCAGAACAAAATTTAACTGAAATCATAAAAATACAAACGTGAAGAGAACCACCATAAAATAGCAAGACAACCGTACTTTAAGTTTCACAAATCTAAAATGAAGTGTATAGTAAAAAAAATCTAAAATTGAATGAAAAATTACAAACTTAAGAAGAACCACACCATGAAGAAAGTTTTCATATATTAAAAAATATAAAGACTTAGAAACCTGCTAGAAGGCTGGAGCAACAATCCTTAGAAATTTTAAAACTTTCCTACTTGAAGCTGAAAAAAAAGAGAGCATCCATCAATCGGAGTTGGTATCATGTTCAAATGGTTTATATTTCAAATTTCAAATTCTTACTTGGCATGCGAGTGTTGCTGTTGATTACCCTGTTTTTATGCGTAAATAAAAGAAAATACTACGATGTCTGATCGCGTCACACGTACGCTTGCTTCATTAAGAATTAACACATTGGTTTTTACACTGTCCTACACAAAGGTCAATAACCAGAGAGAGTTGACACGTGTAGTTCCAGGGAAGAGTTTTATTTGTGAGAGCTTGTTTGAAATCAACAATGCCATTGGACTGATTTCTTTCCTGTAATGATTGGCCAAATGTACCTCCTGCCTACGAAATTTATCAACTATGCTTCAAAAGTAAAAACAAAAAAAAAATGGTATCCTCTCTCTCACGAGTCCTTCTCGATAAAGGATAGTTTTGGAATCTGATGAAAATCGCAAGCTTCCTGTACATTTTCATCATTGCATTTCATGTCATTTTTGGAGTGAAAATAAAATGTGTTGGCCCTCCGTATTTCAACAACTTTCCTAGCTCATTTTACTGGTAACAGAACAATTGAAAGTCATGCTTTCTCACTAATTTTTTGCACCCCTCACTTTGACTCGTATCGAACACAACATTTTGGCTTCTCTAAGCCGTAATTTGAAAAATAAAAGCATGGAAAAATTCAGTAAAATCTGAACATGACCGAACAGCAAGAGCCAGATAATCTATACGTTGAAAAAATCAAATTAAAAAACCGAGATCATCATCGATTCAGTAATGTAGTATTTCCTTCACTAAACTATTTTAATTACTTCCAAACTCTGCATCTTAGTTACCATGTCGCGTGAAACACCGTGAGCCTAATTTCTTTTAATTCAAACCAAATCTCTTTTTATTTTCACACTAAAGCCTAAAGAACATAACCAAGAGAGGATAGAAAAAAAAGTTACAGAGATTTTTTTTCTCTTCGTAGCATCTATCTCCCACTTTCATTCCGAATTTCATTCATCTACTTGAACATGCATGTAGAGTGTAGACGGTCTAAACTCAAGACAAATTTAGTACATAAACATATATAACATAATTATAATAGATCAAGTTATTTTAAATCTAATCATTAAGATTAATTATTTATTACATTGTTAGATTTTAAGAAAATAATAATGATGATGAAATTACTTGATCCCTCCCTCCTATAATGTTATTGCATCCGAATTTTGAGAATTAAGGTGGAAAAAAAAAAAAGGAGATGGAGGCACATGACGAGCATATATATTAGCATTAATTAATGTATATCAGTTGTATAAGCATCCGATGGTGTCAGCTATATGAATGGGCATGTAAGAAAATCATAAATGTACGACTTCTAACATGCCACAGTTACATCGTGCAACATTATTAATAATCATTGGATTCATCTAATGTGCACAATTATATTGTATATCCCTCATACCCTATGAAGCACGGACAGGACATCTCGGCTCCTTGTCGTGTCTGGTGTCCGACACAAATTCGTGTTAGTGTTCAACACCGACACAACACCCCGTATTACGTTTTATATTTTGAACATTACAAGTATTTATGTGTCTATGTCTGTGTTGTGTCCAGTGTCCGTGTCGGGGTGTCGATGCTTCATACGTCATACCAGATTAGTCCTCTTTCAACTATCACCAGCATCACGGGTGAATCGCCGAAACTAATGTAAAACACTGTTGTAGCCTTTGTGGCGATTTGGGTTCCTCATCCCTCTCTTCTTCGTTTCCTTTTTCTTGTTTCGGTTCCGACGCCGAGGTGAGTGCGGAGTGATGTCATGGTCTTGTGTGTGACGACGATGGTTTGGGTTGTAGGAAAGAAGATGGGACGACGATGACCACTTGCAAATCAGACCCAACATGCAAAAGAGGAAAGGGAAGAAGGGAGTGGAAGAGAAAAGAAAATAGTAAATTGTCTTGGACAATTTTGCTCGGTGGAAGTGACACCGAAAAGGGAAGACTGAGAAAGGAGTCTAGATATACTTTCTCAACTGTGACTAGAAGTTGTCGTTTGACAATTATTCTTCAGTTTGAGGATATTTCCATAATTTATTTATTATTTTGGTTACCATTATGCATTTGAATGCATTTTAGTATTTTTTTTATTATACTTTATTACAACAAAATAAAACTACAGAAAATCTGCATAATAGAAAGAAGAATTTCTACAGGTTTTAAAACCAAAATAACTTTTTTAAACGATACATATATAGAAAACCCAAGTAGTGAACTGCGGGCATAATAGAAAGAAGAACTTCTACAGGTTTGAAAAACTATCGAAAAACGTGAAAGCTTCAAACCTCATCAGATGGTAATTTTAACTTGATGGAATCTATAGTTTGTTCATCATCTGATATTTGCATGACTAACGATTTCCACAACCTGGGCAAAATATATGGTGTTGTTTTGGGATCACCTTTACTAGTGTACCTAGAGCATGCTTCTTAGCTCCAACCATTTGCAACAAAAAAATTCTCTATTTTTGCAAGTGTGACACAATACAATTCCTAATTGACAAATAAAATGTAGCACTATGTTAAATTCTTAATACAAGACCCCACCAACTAAATTGAGATTTGAGACTACGTAAACAACAACTACAATCCATACCCAATCTAATTCATTTATTTCCATCACACTCTTGACTTGAGCATTTAATAAAAACTTGTCTGCAGTAGAAGCTTCAGAGAATAATGAAATCTGAGAGGTGCCTTGACTAAGTGATTCACAAACAGGGACTGAGTCCATTCTGCACTTTGAACCATATGAAATAAATAAAATAAAATGTTATGAGAACATTAAAACAAATTATCTATAACTTATTAACATTTATTATAAAAAAATTCATTTACCTGTTCTTGTATTGTTTGATCTCTTCAATATTTTGATTGATGAGAAGTTTTGAACCATAGGTGCTTTGGATACTAATAGGATATTTACCTAATAGACGAAAATGATATTTAGTTTTCCCCATGTCGAAGCTACTGTTGTCAAACAGGTAAGAAAATAAACTAAAAATCATTATTCTAGCCTTTTGTGTCCTTTATCTTGGCTAGTCTTAGGATTATAACGATAGGTTCAGTTTCATGTTTTTCTATAAAATTTGACAACTGCGTTGCATTTGCAACCCATAGAGTGCAACTAAGGGTGTTGCTCCTAAGATAAAAATAGTAAGGCAAACACGTGAAAAGGAAGTCAATGGAAAAAGTATTAACAAATAAGAAGATATTGTAAAAAGTATTAACAAATTAGTTGCATGAACATAGTAAATTTACTTGTGTTACTTCATAAGAAAGACCAACTTATTTTATTCTATAATGATTAATATGCAAATTAAAAATTACCTACTAACACATCATATGAAGCTTATCCACACAAAATTTCTTCAAATGTAGTAAAATCATAGACATGTTCAGGAATTTCAAGAAGCTCGTGTTCTTTTACAACTGTTCCTCTCATAAAGAATAACCAGTATGGATGCTTGCATGCCTTATATTGTCCAAGATTATACTGTACCTCAAAGTTCTGAATAATACAAGTTTTCCTCTATTTGAGTGGATTTTTCCATTTTTCAAAGTCAAAATGTTTCACTGCAGCTCCCATCTTGAGTCCCTAAGAACATGAGCAAAAAAAAAATCAGTCTTAAGGGCTCCTGTTGCGTATATAATATTTAATCAATTTGAGTTGATAATTTATTGAATGTAGGGTTACCTTGTCATCCATTAAAATCATCTCTAGAAAACCTCCTTTTGAAGGATTTTGAAAGAACCACATATTTGTAATTCTGACCGCTAGTTTCCATGTCTCTTTTGTATCATTAATCTCCTCAATTAAATTAATTCTACGAGCCATACCTGATTTTCAAATTTAAATAGGTGATATACATGATATATTGCGTTAGGTTGAAATTGCCTATTCTTAAAAAAAAAAACATTAAAATTTCTGGCTGATATACTTGGATAAAGAGGTTTTCAGTTAAATTTACAATATGAAAGCAAAGATTTAGAGTCGGATTGTTTTAATGCTTTATGTTGGAACTCACCAGAACACAACATTACTGAAATCAGAAACATACAAACTTGAAAAGAAAAGAATAACCTAGATAATAAAATAGCAAGATAACTATACTTTGAGCTTCACAAATCTAAAATGAAGTGAAAAAAATACAAACTTGAGAAGAACCACACATTCTGTAGATGTGAAAAAACTAAGATTTAGGTGCACACTCATGTAAGCTGATCCTTCTAATTTGCTTCCTCTCTTTTCTTCAATATCAACTTGTCTTGGTGGTTTCTTTTCTCCTTCGATCTCCCAGGGCAGGGTATTGGGAGCATTGAGTGAAGGTCTTGGGTGTTGACATTTACTAAAATTTTCTCCTGATAAATGTTACTATCTTGAAATACTTATCTTTTTAATTTGTGTAAAAATATTAGGCAATTGCTATATCACTCTCCCTCTTTGCCTGCACACTTCCATTTTCAATTTATTTTCCAAAAATATTCTTTTCAAAAAGTACACTTCCCTTTCGATAGTTCTTGAAAAATCACCCACCCCAAGAAAGCTTGACAATCCCATCAAGATTCTAGCACAAAGCCTCAAACTTTCAACAAAATTAAAAGAGACCCAATTTTTTCCGGCTCTTTTTACTCTCTTGCTTATGTTATATTACATTAGTTGAAGAATCAAAATGTAACAATTCCTGTCAATTAATAAAATCTAAATTCTGTGCCGCGTTGACTAAAAATTGGGAACTCAAGCCCCCCAACTCGTGAAAGGTCGATTGACAATTTGAATCCCAAATTGCTCCTCCTCCAAGCAACTCCGAAATTGCTGTGTTTTCACAAGGTTAAGGATTTACGGAGATTATAGATTTCTTCATATTCAAGGTCACGGGAAGATCTTGATTGCACTACACTTTATTCCAAGGGACATTTTCGAAATATGAAGATTTGGGAACAAGCCTTTTTTTTTATTCATAGCCAAATTGGTCATGACTCCTGACATTTTTTCAATGGATGTTGGACTGGAGAGGATATGTTGATGGCATCGCTGTTGGAAGTGTTGAAGAAGGCTATTGAAATAAGAATTGGGTTGTGTGAGGTTTTCTTGGGGGTGGGCGATTTTTCCATTAACAGGGAGTGTAATTTCTAAAAGAGGACATTTTTAAAAAATAAATTGAAAAGGAAAAAGTGTGTAAGCAAAGAGAATAGAGAATATAATAACGGCCAAATATTACTACTAAATACTAAATAGTAATCATTCCATTGATGATTTTCAACGTAGTTCACTTCAAATGTGCATGAAATGGTACGTTGTTTGTATGCTTTACTATTTTCCAACACAATTATAGTCTATGTAGTCTAGCCTTCTTTATTCCTGAGACACACAATGATACAACTAAGTCAAAAACACCTGGACTCCATTGTAATGCACCAATGGAATACGACAATACACGTGTAATATTTAGAATATTATATTCTCTATTCATTTTTATTTGTTTTTAAGGCTTTTATGTAGAAATTAAAAATAAATATTTTTATTCTAGTAAAATAGTTACAAAGTTTCTATTTTATTATTTTTCATTTTTACTTCACAATAAATATATATGTATAAATTAGTTTAAAAAATAGGTAAAAAAATAAGATTATAATTAAAAAAAATGCCATTTGGGATTCAGAAGCCATTGTGGATGGTTTTCGGTTTTATGCATGGAGTTGGTGCAAAGCAAATGTGTGGTGTATGGATCCCTCAAACTATATATATGCTCATGCACTGACAAGGGGTTCACGATGGGGTGTCTCTTGAACAGGGGGGGTTCAGTTTTGTAGAATGGACTGGGTAGTGGACCCGCGACTAGTTTGGGCTCGAAAGATAGATTGATGGTAGGATGACATTTGTTTCACTACTAAAAAAACAAAACATACTTTGTTATTAAGGATTTTTAACATCAATTATTAATAAATGTTAAAATTATTAATGTTAATTTATCAGCATTAACATCGTTAAAAATAAGCTTTTGTAGTAGTATTTTCTGCATTTCCACTATTAAATATTCAATATTTCTTAATATATTTTAAAGAGTCCATTTCAAAATATAATTTTAGGTTCCAAAATATATATATATATATATTCTAAAATGTGATGAAAGATGAATGGTATAAATAAGAAGATGTAGAATTCAAATGCCTATTAATCAATCGGGGCCCTGGTTCAATAATTTCTAGTTTGATCTTATGTAAGTTCCATAAGGTTTTTGGCAGTGAAAATTACCTTTTCATAGTAATAATAAAAGTTGTTTGCTGTGGAAAAAAATCCACTATTACTAATACAACATCATACCCTTTTGAATTATGTAGTCGTGTGATAAAATCCATAAAATATTCTCCATACTTGTGTTTCAACATGCAAGGGCTGCAATATGCCACTAGAAGATGCTGCCATGTTGGCAAGTTTATGAGGTTTATTTTACGTAAGATTTATGTTTCGCGTTAGTCATGTATGTATTTACGGTGATACCTGTAAGATGTTACAAAATAGGATTAAATTATACTAAATTACAGAGAATACGACAATCTGTTGCTACTCGAGAGTTTAGAAACTCCTACAAATATTATCTCCATACACTGAACTGCCTAACACTACTCTGCCCCTTCTCCTAACAATACTACTCTAATAAAAAACGAAAATACATAATCACTGTATTTTAAATATGTAACTGTCCTACGAAACTACTTATCTAAATAATTAAATATGTAATTGCCCTGTATAATTTCTTATGTACATAATTAATTATGTCACTGTCCTACACTACATAACTATTAAACAATTATCACGTAACAAAGTCCTACATCCTACTTCCTCTTTTGAAATATACTTTCCGAATAGAAGGGTTATTCGACTTTATGGTCTCATCAATAATATTGAAGCAACCATCATATTTTCTTCTAATTTTATCCACGGAAGCTACAAGTTACCTTCGTTTTTTTTTTCTTTATCTGCTACTAGTTGCATTCGTACTTTTGAGAAGAGAACTGTTCCTTTGAAATTAAATTTAATGCTGTCGCTTCTTCAAAGACATTTTTGCAAATGCCATCTGCATGAGACAGAGAATCCCACGGGAAGTTTCAATGCTGAATTTATTTAATTGAAAAGAATACAAACTCATTGACTAAGCAAGTAATAAAAATGGTGGAGGAAGGTTCATGGAAAAATCTTGGCGGATCAAATTCAAGGAATTTGAAGAAAGGTTCATTTCATTTGCATGACAAAGCCAAATCACTCTGCTTATTTACTAGATTGGTCATTATTTTCATCAACAACAAAAGATTGCTCTTTATTTTACTACCTTATTTTATAAAGTTTCGGTTTCCTTTATGAGAGACCTAGTCCGTTAGGGTTGTTTGGGTAAATGTGGACCGTTAAATGAAGCTATTGACCGCATTCACCGACTCTGCATTCTGCATGATTCTCAGACCACTCTGCTTTTCCTATTTGACCTCGGATTCAATTCAAACATGTGGTTCTTCTTCTAATGCATTAACGTTTAAGCAATGTCAGAATAAGCCAAAATTTCCACCGAACCTTTAAGCAAATGCATAGAATTTCATATTTGACTAGAACAAGTATCATATTGAGTTCCATTCTCTTTCCTTTTTCACCTTTTCCTTTATATTCCAAAGGTAGGTACAAATCTAGTTCTCAATTTGACTTAGGAATATACATATACGTCAGCATTCGGCTTCGATTGATCTTTACTTTCCTTTGTAATATTCTTTTTGGTTAACTTAGCATACTTAGTAATTAACCTTTTAATATTACGAGTGGCTGATAATTCACAGGATGACTTGCACGGCACATATTTCAATCCTGAATTACAATTCCACGTATAATCACCAAAACAAATTAAAGTGCTGTCAGTTTCTGATTAAAATATTTTAACTATTTTTTTCTCATTTTTAATTAATGCAATTTAGTTATTATAAGTATTTAATTGATGAGAATGGCTAGCAACACATTCTTAAACAAGCTCTTTCTAACACTTTTAATTAATAGATATAATTTATTGAAAATTATAAATGTGAGTGAACTTATAAATTTTTTTCAATAACTTATAATAAATAATAAATAATATATGTAAAATTTAAAAGAGTATCATGGAAAATATATTCAATCCTTTATGTTAATTGTTTTTTTTTTGTCATAAATTTTAGTTGGACCAAAGAAAACAATAAAACTCGATATCACTCATCAACCAAAGCCAATGTCTCACCTTGGATTGCTTGATGAATTCACTCCCAAACATATGATCACAAGACTAAAGATATACACAGGTCGATTTGGGTTAAATTTGATTAAACTCATAATCCAATTTAATCAAATTTAAATGAGTTAATTTGGATTAATTTTTCAAGATAAAAAAAACTCAACTTAAACCAACATATTAATAAATATGTTTGGTTGGATTAGATAAACATATCAAAATATTTAAATTTGTCTATTATTTTTAAAATTTCATATTTTTATAACTTAAATATATTAATTATAATTATTACATAGTCAAATAGTGAAAGAAAAGCTTAAGGAAAGAATCACACCATCATATATGTTAACATACTATATTAAACATGCTTTAAAAAATTAAATATAATAAACAACTATCACACCATGATGCCTAACCATCTAAAAACTAAAATTATCAAAAATATAATTTAAAATTTCAATATTATCAAATAATCAAATGAGTGAGAAAATAAGAGAAGACTCTCTTCTAGTTAAATTGGTAATTGATTTTTAAATTTAAAAATATATAACAATAATAATATAATACAAATTAACGATTATACTAACAAAATCGACATATCAACAAGTTTAAATATTAAAATTCATCATTCAATTTAAAACTCAACGAATTATTTAGTTCCATTTGAGTATGACCCAAAGAAAAAATTTACTTAATTCAAATTAATTTCAATCAATTCAAATTTATGAATAACTGCCTGCGGAGCAAAGTCCACACTCCTTTTTTTCCCATCAGTTATGCTTTGTTATGTTAAAACTTCTAAATGGAGCGGAGAAACAATATAAAAATACTAGAAAAGAAGAAAGTAGGAGCTTCGATCAAATGTAATTAAGGATATATCCTAAAAATTCATGCATACTTTACTTGCTATATATAATGAGAGTTTATAAGAATATATATAGTTGGATTCAGATAAAAAAAGAAAAGAAAAGAATATAACTGTATGCAAGTTTGAATTTTACTTACTACTACAAATGTAAATACTTCATCAATGAGTAGTCTACAAGTGCCTTTATGAATACTTTTTGACTATCGAGACATGTTTTGACTATTGTGGTCGACTAACACACAAAATCAGCTCATTTAATTTTGATAACTGACCTTGGTGTAAAAATAATTTATAATTGAATAGACTAAAAATAGATAAAACTGTATCGAACAATTTTTGTTGGAAAACTTTTTTACTGTAATAAAAAAGATATACTATTATAATGATTAATAAATAAGACTAAAGCAATTTTTAAAAGAAAATTTTTACTTTGTTAGGTCTTTTTATTAACATATAGGATTTTTTTTATCAATATATGAAACATTTTTTAGTGAACCTAAAGCGTAAGTTTGAGTTGTTTTATCCTGACTTGATCCTGATTAATATATAATTTAAAAATCAATATTATACTGATTGATAGTATAATTTAGTTTTTAATTGTAGCCACTATGGTTTTTTTATGTTTAACATTTTGAATATTATATATTAGGAGTTATGATATTTATAAGTAAAGTATCATTGTTAATATTATGAAATTATGAATAATATACAAATTAATTTTTTTTAATAACTAGTACAATTGTAATTATTTTTACTGTAATTACGGATGAGAATATGTGAAGTTAAACTTCAGTAATTTTGAGCTTAGTTTGACCATTTTAATTAAAAGTTTGATCTAAACTAAAAACTTATTTATATGACTTATTATATATAAATTTTAAAAATATGCCAATAAACCTATAGGAAGCATATATATATATATATATATATATATATATATATATATATATATATATATATATATATATATATATATATATATATATATATATATGTATGTCTGCC